>NW_026099899.1:0-14429 GCF_025091365.1 Daktulosphaira vitifoliae | reverse complement strand
TCAGTGTTCTTTATTGACACCTATCACGGATTCAATTTTGCAGTATATAGAGTCATTATACTATGTTTTTGGATTTACCGATACTAGCTCTTTAAATGAGGTGCATAAAGAACCTGCTACTCAGCGCTCTATAATGCCCGTTACTACGGAATCATTTATGAAGTTTGCAGGATTACCTGATGAAGTCACCGATTTGGTAATAGAATTAATGAAAATGCGTCAAAATGTAATGCAACCAAATTTAGAGTCATCTCCAGTTATGACAGGTATTTATAAGAATATTCGTTTTTTTTTTAATAACAATTTTTACTATAAGTTAATTAGACGACTGACTTAACTCATGTATAATTTTACTTATATGAATTATATACAACTAATTTTTATTAAAAATATTTTTCATTATGTTATGATTCAAATATAGACAAACCAGATGAATATAAATTAACTCAATTATATATAATTGTAACCAGCTACACGTGTTGAGAGATATACTCAGTCAAATTCTGTAACTAAAAGTGTCCTGTATACAGAGACGGGTACTCAGTGTTCTTTATTGTCGCCTTCCGCGGATTTAATTTTGCAGAATATCGATTTACTATACTCTGCATTTGGATTTAAATAAAAAATTGAAGGAAGATTATTAAGATTAAGAAAAAATTATTTTTGAAAGAAATTGTTAAGAGTTAAATAGATGAAAAATTATAAATATTTTGTTATATTATTTAAAAATTTTGTACTTACATACTTAGTATAGTAACGTATTTTCATGTTATACGTCATTAATTTAAATTATTAAATTTTATAAAATTGAACTTTTTTCAAAAAGTTAATATATTTTTATTTGTTAAACAGATACGGCTTGCTTATTTAATTTTAATTAATGTNTTTTTATTTGTTAAACAGATACGGCTTGCTTATTTAATTTTAATTAATGTTATCTTAAGATAAAAACAATAATAATTAAAATAAAAATATTATATCATCAACAATAGTTGAAATCTAATTTGAATTATATTACATATGTATTAGAGTAGTAACGTGCGCAGGTATTTTTAAAAAGGGGCTAAACACTTGTTTAATTTTTAAATACTTTTTCTAGCGCAAAAATTATATACTTTTAAAATTATAGTTGGGTAATGTGGGGTTGGAGGTATATATCGTCCTTTGTATTTTATCCTTGGGTATTAGAATGGTCCTTAGAAACAAAATTTTGAAATCCATCATTCTCACCTTCCTAAATTGTTTTAGTTTATGCAATAATAAACCGAGCAAAACTTGATATTGATTAATCTAAGTTAACACGTGTGGTAAGAGGGTTGAAAAATTTAATAATAATGTTAGTTTTTCAGTTTTTATTGTTTATATCAAAAGCTATGATTGACATGGCAAAATTTATAGAAAAAAATGATAGATCAAGCTATTCATTAGTAAAAAATGTTTAATTTAATTTTCATAAGTTTATTTTATTCCTTTTTTTTTTTTTTTTGATAATATAATAGAAAAAAAAATACTAACAGTTAGGTACTTGCATTTTTTTATCCAAATCGTTGCATTATTTTTAGATAATATATGGGCATAAAGCGCGGATGAAACACATATACACCAGTTCGAACTGTAATCAATGGTCACAGCTTATTTATTAGATGACATAATTATAAGTATTCTATCATCATCCATAGAATCTAGAAACGAAATGTTTCAGCTAAATAAAATAAAATAAATTTCATAACACTTAAACTTGATTTAAGGTCGATGTACAATAAATGCACGGGACTCAGTTCATATTATAGTGATGATATATTAGGTCATGCCGTCGATTCTCTCATTATAAATAAGTCTTCTATGTGTAGTAATACAATAATAAGAGTGTTTAAACGTGGTGTTTTGATCAAGGTTTGGATATTTTGGAGATTTGGTCAATTCGTGAGCAACGAGGTTCTATTGGGGTTATAGAATCCGAGGATTTAGATCAGTAAAGACAAACAGACATAAAAATAAATGAATAAAGTTCCTCTCTTAGAGGTATTAAATGCTGAGGTATTCTTGTAGTGTGTGGTGTCTTGGCCTCCTATTTGACACCCAGATATGTACTTCGATGCCGTGATGTCGCACGAATTGAACGGGATAATTAATTTTTAATTTAAAAAATTAATCAATTTGAGAAATTATTATTTATAATATCTATTGTACTATTGTCATGTTGTGCTACATTTTTTATGGAGATTTTTTAATTCCTAAGGTTTAAATTTTTTTTAACAAACATAATATTATGAGGTTGTTATGTAAGGAATAATACCACATACTCTTCCTGACATCGGATGTATGTTACTGGATTAACCCCTACTTTTCTACATAAATAATTCATTATGTAATTAATTTAGTGCTTGACTTAGAATATTGATATTATTACTTCAAAGTTACTAAGTATGCAATATTTATTTATTTATATGTCCTATCTAAAATCAATAATATTATTATAGAATCTTATTGCTCTGTAAGCAACATTTTGTACTCTTTTATTTTTCATATTTATTTTTGTTTTAATGATTAATATTTTAAAAATAATTTATACTTTATTTCTAATTTTATTTTCTAATGATTCACTAAAATAATATTAATTATAGCACGTGTGCTTTAATTTTGTGTTTATTTTTTTGTTGCTCATTGCATCTATTAATTTAAAATATGTATTTTTAAGATTAATCCATAAAAAATCTGCATGTATATGAAACTGGTCAGAAGAATATTATGATCATTTTACTGTGCCATAAGCTCTATCTTTCCATTGGATAATTCACTACTTAATAATTCAACTATTATTCTGTTGTGATGGAACATTGTGCAGTTACATGTAATGTCTTATTATATTACAATGGGTTTACTTAATTTTATATTTTCAGTAGAATGCACGGTTCATCAATTTAAGAAATAAACAAATTTCTCGACATTTTTAATTGCATAATAAGAAATTATTATTTCTATCAAAACAGAATTTGTCAATAAGATGTTTAAGAAAAATATACAATTGTATATTAGCTTCGATGCGAAGCTGAGAAGATATTAATTTTACTATGATGTGTTTTTTTTTTTTGTGTCTGTATACGCTCAATCTCAGCTCTCACTGAACCGATTTTGATGAAAAATATGTCAAAAGATCACAAATCGTATCTAGTTGAAGACATTACCCTCAAAAATTGAAAAAAAATCCCTCGTTCCTCGTAAACGGGGGAAATCCCCCAAAAAATTACAAATTTAAAAATCGCTAATTGTCGATATTTTTTCATTTTTTTTTACTTAAAATTGCCATAACTTTTTTAAAAATGACCGAATCAACATAACTTTTTTTTTTGTAGATACCTTAGATAATTACCTATCATTTTATATATTTTTATGAACATTTAACTCTTTAACAGCCCACAGGATGGGGTTTCAAAATGGAAACTTTTTTACAAAAAATTAACTTTTTCAACTTAACTTTTGAAAATGTTCCGGAAAGACTGACAATTTTATATATACCTTAAATTAAAGCTAATGTAATATACTTTAATTTGAAAAAAAAAAATTTGACCTCTGGACTTGTCTTCATGGTGAAAATGACTACCGTATGCAAAAATATGCTATTTTTGTGAAAAAATTCTTGATATTATATTTTACATTTTTTAACATTATGTTGCTATAACTTTTTAAAAAATGCATGAATCAACTTTATTCTTTAATGATAAATACTTTATATATACTTCTTTCATTCGACATACTTTTTTTTAAAATCGGACCATTTCCCTTTATACAGGGGGGGTGCAAACCTTTTAAAATGCGTATAGAAAGTAGAACTTTTTCAACTTAACTTTTGAAAATGTTCCGGAAAGACTGACACTTTTATATATATCTTAAATTAAAGCTTATATAATATACTTTAATTTGAAAAAAAAAAATTTGACCTCTGGACTTGTCTTCGTGGTGAAAACGGTCATCGAAGTTAAAGAAAAACGTACGATTTCCGTGAAAAAAATCTCGATTTTATATGTTATATTATTTAATTTATATTTTATATAACTTTTGGAAAAATGTATGGATCAATATTATTATTTTTTTATAATAAATATTTATATACCCCTTTCATCTGGCACGCTTTTTTTGTAAATCGGATCATATCCCTTTAACAATGGGGGTCAAAACTTTAAACATGCGTATTGTTACTAAGATATTTTCAATTTAATTTTTGAAAGTATTCCGGAAATACTGACACTTTTATATATATCTTAAATTAAAGCTTATGTAATATACTTTATTTTGAAAAAAGAAAATTGACCTCTGGATTTGTCTTCATGGTAAAAATGATTACCGTATTCAAAAATTTGCTATTTTTGTGTTAAAATTCTGGGTTTTGTATTTCATTTTATTTTAAAATACTTGACAAGGGGAGTATAGATTTTCATAAATATTGTATAAATAAATATTAATATATCATAGAAAGTTAAACTTATTTAAATTTGTTTGCTTCTTTTAAGTCGAGAAAAATAACTTTGAAATTTGAACTAGCTTAAATACCCAATTTTTTCAATTGCCGGTAGCAAAGTACGATTGCCGAGTTGGTAAAACTTATGTTTTACACGCTTGGGGTGCGTGGTTCCAACCCGCGTATGGCAATGAATTTTTTGCATTTTTTCTTAATTAATTTTAAGTTAGTATAAATTTTTAACTAGTTTATTTTTATCACATTTAGATTCAATAACTTCAATAAAGATCAAGGATCCCATCACTTTAGTCGCCCCTTGCAAGAAGAAATTTCTTATTCGTATTAAAATTATTTTACTATATTTTAAGTTTTCGCTTCGATGCAAAGCCGAGAAGATATTTTTTTGTGACTATCATTTATTTTCTCTGCTCTAACTTGACCTACTTTTTTCAACAATACGTCAAATTACTACAATTCGTATCTAGTTGAAGATATTACTCTCAAAAATTGAAAAAAAAATTCTAATTTATCAATTAAACAGTTAGTTATTACATCGTCTCCATAAAGACAATTAAAATCATTAATTTCTAATGTTTTCAAAATATTTATTAACGAATGAAGTTTGATATGATAGGTTTCAACTACAAAATTAAATCATTTTACTTTGTAATTTAATAATTTTATTACTCTGTTTGTGTGTGCTACTATTAGACTATAATATTCAAATTTTTTTCTAACGTGTTGCTATATAAATCATTTCTAAAAAAAATGATTGTTTTTTCTCCTGAATTAACAATTGATTTTTACAAATATAATCAAATTTTATAATAAACTCAATTGAGTAAATCTTTTTAACAACTTTGTTTTGATTGGTACATTTAGTTAAAGTAAATCATTAAAATTAATTAAGTTCTCAATATTTCAATTATAGAATCTTTTCAACAAACAACAAAAGTTCCTAGGAAATTATTACTATTACTTCTATTTAAGTTATCTATTACCATAAAAATGCAAAAAAATATTGAGCTTTTCTGATAAATTTACAATAAATAGTAATTATAAAACTTTCTGACTGCATATTGATCTTAACGATACAATTTTTTTAATTGTCATAAAATTTTCTATTTAATTATGTCAATGTCAAACTTACCAATTGAGCTAAAAGTTATGGTAAAATAAATTTTTTTTTTTTTTTATAAACATTTACAACAATCAACTTTAAACGATTAACAAAATTGGTTAAATATGTCATTTTCCTTATTTTTAACTTATTAATAATCAAATTAATATTAAATATTATATCAAATCAGTATTAATTTAAAACAATTTTTTTTGTTCTTAATTATTTTTTTTTATATGTAAAAACTATTTTTTAATAATATTAAAACTTAGAAGTTATAGAAAAAGTCTAATTGCACATTTTAAAACATCGCGAAAAGTTGATTTAGAATAGTATATTTTTGTTTCTGATGGAAGTTCCTTGTAGTCCAGTGTATAAAACTTATAACTTTGTTAATTGTTATAACTTTATCAAAAATGACCAAATCAGTATATTTTTTTTTATTTAGATGCATGTCTTTATCTATCATTTGGTTTTTTTTATAAATCTAACCCTTTACCTGCCCACAAGAGGGATTCAAAATATTAACTTTTTTTTTTTTAGTTAAAGTAAATCATTAAAATTAATTCAGTTCTGGATATTTCAATAGTAGAATCTTTTTAAATATCAAAAATTACTTAGAAATGATTACTATGATTTCTATTTAAGTGTTCTATTACGATAAAAATGCAAAAAATAATGAGTTTTTCTGATAAATTTACAATAAATAATAATTATAAAACTTTCTGACTGCATATTAATCTTAAAAATAACATTGTTTTAATTCTCATAAAATTTTCTATTTAATGATTCATTCTAGTCAACGAAGGAGTAATTTTGCAGAATAGCAGAAAAAATTCCCAACAAACTTTTTTTTTTTTTGTTTTAATTAGGCAATTGGTGGATTATTCCAAAAGCAACATCAACTCTTATTTCTTTAATTATATCATGATTAGTAGTTCTTTGATTTTAAAATATAATATTTGAATATATACTAATTATAATTATTAAATTTAGTATGAAATTGATATTTAATATTGTAATTTAAACGGAGAAATTATAAAAATAATAAAGAAGTTATATTTTGCTTTACTTTTACGTGTATAAAAATTTAAAGGGCTTGATACAATAATTTTCAATAAAAACTGTTTGTTACTATAAAAAAATGCACTGGACTACAAGGAACTTTCATCAGAAGCAAAAATATACTTTTCTAAATCAACTTTTCGCGTTGTTTTCAAATCTGCAAGTAGACTATTTCTATCACTTCTAATTTTTTATATTATTACTAATTATATATATAAAATAATAATTAAAAGAAAAAAAAATTTGTTTTCAAATTATTACTGATTTGATTTTTAATATGTTAAAAATAATCAGTCCAAATTTTCAATTTTAACCTATTTTTTTGGTTCTTTAAAGTTGATGAAAAATTTTTGATAAAGATTTATGAAAGTTTATAGTAAAATAAATTGAATATATTACCATAACTTTTAGCTCAATTACAAGTTTAAAATTGACATCTAGGCCAGTCAACAAAGGAAAAATTGCGGAAAAAATTTTGTTTTTTTAAAAGTTGAATTAAAATATGTATAATGACATACTAATAGTCCTCAAGATTGGAATTGAGCTTTTTTTTTAAATCCTCGCAAAAGTTCAAAAATATGAGCTTTCTTAATTTTCTCAAAAAAAAATATTTAACTTACAAAAAAAAGTTTCGCACAAAAGTTGTTTAAAAGACAATTATAAATAAAAATATAATCTTATATTTTTTCATTTAAACAAATATTTTTCGAGTTACATTACATTTAATATGAGTAATAAAATTTATATTCCATTTTTTTCATTTTACGGTTACTTTTTATCATGTTATACTTACATTAGACACAATGTTATAAATGCATATGTGTGTATGTGTGAGTTTATTTATTTATTGTATCATTAAAGTGTAGTGTATATTGAGATACAACCGATAGAGTAGGTAATTGATTTGACGCTATATTATTTAAACCCAACTAAACGCTAAATTGTACATTCCGAAATAACAATCATATTATGTCAATTGCCACCGGAATATCTGGTAATATTTTTCTTTTTCTTTGCCTTAATCCCAACTACTTGGGGTCGGGCACCCTTATCCTAAGATTCCACTTGACACGATCTCCCACATCTTCTACGCTCACATCAGCTGTCCTCAAATCGCATTCAATAGCATCCCTCCATCTCTTTTTTGGTCTTCCTCTATCTCTTCTTCCTTCAACATTCATTTCTATAACTGTTCTTACAGCTTTCGATTCTTCTTTCCTCATACCATGACTAAACAATCTAAGTCTATTTTCTGTCATCTTATCCACGATTGACGCAACACCTATACTTCCTCTTATATGCTCGTTCCTTATCCTATGTTCTCTAGTCACTCCACTCATCCAACTAAGCATTCTCATCTCTGCTACACTTATTCTCTGCTCTACTTTCTTATCAACCGCCCATCACTATGAACCATACATCATAGCTGGCCTCACAATTTCATACTAAATTTAAAAACTATAATTAGTATTTATTCATATATTATATTTTAAAATCAATGAACTACTAATCAGGATATAATTAAAGAAAAAGAGTTGATGTTGCTTTTGGAATAATCCACCAATTTCTCTAAATGAAACACTATCTACAGATTTGCATCGAAGCGTTTCTTATGATAGTGATTTTAATCACTGTCAGATATCATCTATACTTGTCCCATTTATGCCTCGTCCACACTGTGCCTCGTCCACACTGTGCCTCGTCCACACTGTGCCTCGACCCCACTGTGCTACCGTTTTTTTCAATATATTGATAACATTTTAAAATATATTTAAAAAGTTACTTATACAATGAACAATGATTATCATCCTATAATATAAAAAAACTTAATTAAAGAGGATCAAATGAAATTTTTTTTTAATTGATATTTTTATTCATAATAATAATTACAAATATTATGCATTAATTTACCAATTTTTTTCAAATACATATCATAAAAAATCTGTTGCTTATTGGAGTTTAAAAAAACCAAAATAACACATTATTTTTAAAATACATATGAAAAAATATATTATAAAATATTAAAAGATAAAATACAGAAAAATACAAAAAGAATATATATTTAAATTACATAATTTATTTGTTAGATTAATAAATAAACCATATCAAAAGTCAGTTAATAAAACATCATATATATTTGTTATAATAATAACTAATTGTAAACATTTTATAACTGACATATGCAATAATACAAAATAAAGAACATGTTATTTGTATATTTCACACTCAAAATAATAATACATATAATTTTAATTTTCGAATGAACAAAAATTTATTATTCTATTATTAATTTACTAGAAAAATTGTTTCAATCAATTAGTTAAATACAGATATATTATAAAAAAAATGGTTAGATTAATTAAATTAAATATTTATTTTTTACATAATTACATTCAAAATAAAATTTTTTTTGAAAGCATGTCCTCATGTTGCAAGAAAATTAATGGGTATAATTTTAACAAAAATTGTGATTGTGCTTTTTACTTTAAAGTGATAAATGAATTGGTGTCTAAGTTTAAAATTTAAGAATTTTTACTTTTATACAATTAAAAGATAATAATACTATATAAGCAAAAGAGTAGGGTGTTGTTTTTTTTTTTTTTTTGTTCGAAGTCTTCATCATTATTTATGTGTTGGTTTTTCTCGAGTATTTACATTTTTACTCAAACATATTCGTACATTATTAAAGTTTTTCATATTCTGATCGTCCTGCTTGACTGATTGAATATTATTCTGTTTGATTAGTAAATTCATATATATGTGTCATACTAAGTGTAGTAGAATCTTCTTATTTAGTAACTTTGTGTTAAGTTTTTTATGCTAATTAATGAGATGAATATTTTAATATCTCTTATAACAATTATGTTTCAACATTAGTTTGTCAATAAATGTTTTAATTAGTTGTGGCATATTTATTGTTGCTTAATTGTCCGTTATACGATATTGAATTTCTTTAGTAAGACATTTTTAATTGCAGAAAAAATAATGTACGAAACATTCAAGTTACTATGCTTATACTCTGGTTAATGATTGATTGTTTTTAGTTTTTTGTTGATCGAAGACTTTTGTATAGTTATTTTTATTAAGATTTTTTAATTTAAATAAGTTAACTTTTATTTTAAATAAGATTCATACATTACGTAGTAAATATATTAACTAATTTAATGAGTATTGAACAGTTATAATTTAAAATAATTAGTGTATTTTAGTAAAATGTGCAATTTCTAAAAGTTATATCAAGTTGTGATAAAAGGTGCAAGATATATGTGATATTGTATAAAACTAACATCTTGTGTTGATAAATTGTTAATAATAAAAGAATTTAGTTACATAAAAATTTTGGTTATATAGTTATACATATTTTATTACAAATTAATATTATTATTGTTATTAATTATAGATAAGAGACTAACATGTATACACACATACAATACTAAAAAAAATTTCTAATTAAGATTAATACAAAGACATTAAAAATAAAAAAAAATTGGATTAGGTTAATAGAATAAAATAAGTTAAAGATATAATTGGTAAAATACATTTTTTTGTTTATATATATATATATATTCAATTGTAACATGCCGAAAAATAATTTTAATAAAAATTAGTTTTATTCTATTCTATAAGTAAAATTATACATGAGTAAAATTATATATATATTATAATAGAATTATACATGACAGAAAAATTTATTTATTATTTTTAATTTAAAAAAAACAAATTTTCTTATAAATAGCAGTTAAAACTGTAGAATGCTGATTTACCTGATCCAGGCAAACTTTTGGATAGACTATTCATGAACATGGGTTATAATGTTGAGCCACCTACAGTTTTAACAGGATAATTATATTGACAGAAGATGTAAAAACTGTATCAGAACAACATAACGTAGTTTCGCAGACCCAGTAAAAAAAGATAATGCTACTCAGGGCTCAATATTGTCATTTGAGAGATGTACTCAGACTAACATAAAAGCAGACTTAATTTTGTCTGTTACACAAACAGACGAATCAACTTTAAAGGTTGTAAACACATAGAACGCAACTCAAACCACTGTAATGTCGTGCAAACGGTGTACAAAGATTCAGACTAACACTGCTACTCAGTGCTCTTTAATATCATCACCTATTAAAGAATTAATTTTGGAACAGTAGATTTAACTGATCCAGGCAAAGTTTTGGATAGACTATTCATGAACATGGGTTCAAATGTTGAGCCACCTACAGTTTTAACTGGTATTTTAAGAAAATTCGTTTTTTTTTTTAATTAAAAATAATAAATAAATTTTTTTGTGTTAACTCATGTATAGTTTTACTTATAGAATAGTGTAATACTAATTTTTATTAAAACTATTTTTTGGCATGTAACAATTGAATTATAGTTAAACTAGAGGCAACTACTCAACAAGTTAAAACGTCAGATTTTTATAAACAAGCTACACGCGTCGAAGTATTTACCCAGACCAGCTCTGTAATTCAGTTGACTGATTCAACTTTAAATGAGGTGTATAAAAAACCTAGTATCCTAATTATGAGCCTCTACAGTTTTAACTGTTATTTATAAGAAAATTTGTTTTTTTTTAATTAAAAACAATAAATAAATTTTTCTGTCTTAACTCATGTATAATTTTACTTATAGAATAGAATAAAACTAATTTTTATTAAAATTATTAAAATTTATTGGCATGTTATAATTGAAATATAGTTATAATTGAGAAAATTACTCAAAAAGTTAAAACGTCAGATTTTTATATTTCAAGCTACACGCGTCGAAGTATTTACCCAGACCAGCTCTGTAATTCAGTTGACTGATTCAACTTTAAATGAGGTGTATAAAAAACCTGCTACTCAGCACTCTATAATGTCACCTACTGTGGAATCAAATTTGGAGTTATGGTCTAACCTGATGAAGTCGCAGTTCTGAATACAATATTAATGAACATGGGTTATAAAGTTGAGCATCCTAATTATAAGCCACCTATAGTTTTAACAGGTATTTTTAAGAAAATACGATTTTTTTTTTAATTAAAAAGTTAATAACGAATAAAAGCGTGTTTTTTTAATTTTTTACTCTACATTTATTTTTTACTTTCAAATTTCATGTTATGAAAGCGTGTTTTTTAGTTTTTTTAAATTATATTTTTTTATATAAATAGCTCAGTATGTATATTTTGGTTAAAATATTGTTAAGCACAGGAGCACAAAATATTATATTGCGTACCCGAAGCACTTAATACCATAGTCTATTTGGTATTAAGTTGTGTAATGCAATGTAAATAGTTACTGGTGGTGGGAGGGTCGCTTGCAATAACCAATGATCTATATTGTGAATGAATCTGTAAGTGTTTTTAGAACTCTTAAATTTATTAATGTAGATTAAATTTAGACTTCAGTATAAAAATCTTTGAATAATTGTATAACTAGAGTGTAAGTTTAGCTTATTAAAAATAATAAAAATGTATTAAATGCTTAAAAAATTGCATTTAATGTAAAAACAAGTATTATTCAATTAAACTTATTTATATTAATAGCACTATGATAATGAAAATAACTAAAAATTTTATTTTTTATAATTGCTACGAGTGGTGTAGCCAAAGTAAAAATCAATATTTTTTTTTCATTTTTGTATGTAATTGTGTCATACACGACATATAGCTGTATATTTGGAACAGGTGGTGTGCGGGGGGAATGCTATAAGTGAGGCTTATACGGCGGTAGGAATATATAAATGAATATTATTATATATGTATATTTACGCTGTCGTTGCAATTTCATATGTATCAGCGGCGGCGTCAAGCTCGCGCGATAAAGATTATATAGGCAAACAACTGGTTAATATTTTTATTAATTTAAAAAAAGAATAACTAACGAAGTAGAAATCTACAATTGTTTCGCTATTGACAATTTATGATAACCGAGTGGGAATTCACTGCTGTCGGACTGTGTGATTGAAATAACTCGGAGAAAAGGAAATGTGAAGTATGCCTAGCTGTCAATAATAAACATACAGGCGAAACTAAAATAAGCATGTCAAAATCAAGTCAGCAAATGGTTTTCTTACCTTGATTCAATGTGTGAAGGGTTAAGATCCTTACTGGGGAGCCAGTTGACACGATTTACATCGCAATAATGTAGTCGACACTGTTTTTGAGGGTAGAGACCCGTTAACCGTTTATTATCAACAACAACAGGTTATTTAAAAAGCAAACAAATCGAAAGACGAACACAGTTAATAATAATCTTCGTGAAATATCAAAGCACTTTCGTTGGCGTCGGCGACACGGCTTCCAGCATGATATTCGGGCGTCGAAAAGTAAGCAGCGTTGATGGTGATGGTACGCGGGAGTGGATCGGTTCGTCGAGTTCGATCGTGCGGCACATCATCGGCGTTGCCACTTTAACAACGGGAAATAGACTCAATGTATCATTTGCGGCTGGTCGTCGCCGGCCGTGCGGCACTAGCAGGACTTTGAACCGTGGCGTATGGCACGCGGTATTGGACAGTCAAACAAAAAAAAAACAAAAATACCTATAGTAGGGCGACTGCTGATAAAGATGGCATGAGTGACGATAAAAATTTGTTTATATATATATAATATTGATAACACGCACGCGTTTGTTGGTACGATAACCAAAAATTAATTTATACAGGAATAGTGTTGATGGCGTGTGATGAGCGTGACGTGGGGTGGAGTGAATACGTTATGACAGTGTAGTCTCAAGGCCATAGACGACGGGATTGCGAGAATAATAACACGTGGTGCGTGGAGAGTTACAAACTTACTTACAGGTGAAATTAATATAAGGTTGTTACAAGTACACTTTTGCTTCATGACTTCACCGTGGGCACTAGCGGCTTTGGGTAAGATACCGATTTCTGTTTTTTGGTAGATGGTTCGAATCTAGTCGCAGCGGTGTTCGTAACGCGTTTATCGAGGTAGGTGAGATAACTGTTCTTCGAAAGCGCCTTTTGTCGGTGTGGTCACAGATAACGTACCATCGTATTTTTCTGGAAATTTAATTTTTGATTAAATAACTTATAGAGAATTTAATCTTGTTATAAAACGTGTATTGTCTATTTTAACGCATATCATAAAATGGTAATTATTTTGTGATTTTATATTGTTATCATGGCGTTGTATATTTTATGATTTTAATATGTAATAAATGTCTAGTAAATTGATACATATTAAAGTAATTATATACAATATAACAATACTTTCTTAAAAATGATAAGAACTGATCAAATTTAAAATGGTGAGTAACTCATAAACATGATATAGATATTTCTTAATATGAACTTGAGAAATTTTTAATTTTTTGCTATCAATCTAGTAGGTTAACAATATCGTGATAGTATCTTGTTTTTATCTATTTATTTTTATCAGTTTTGGTAAACAATTACTGATATATTTTTATAAATCAGTTGGTAATGCATCTAAGAACTCAGTGGAAATCACATAACCGACACAAGATTTGTTTCTTTAGATGTTTTTCACTGAATTTAAAAACAACACTAAATGTTATGTATAATGCCAAAACCCCTTTGATTTTACTAACAGAAAACAATTTTCATGATAAAATAATTACTTATAATTTTACACTTAAATTTAAAATTAAAAATTAAAATTAAAATCAATAGTAATTTTGAAAAATTTATACATTCTCTAAAACTGATATCAATTATTAAGTAAGCACTTTTTAGTCGACTTTAAAATTTTTTCGACTTTCAAAGTCTATTTATGTGTAAACATGTTGTTTTTCTTAAATTTTAAGTTTTTTCTTATTT
>NW_026099898.1:914-14451 GCF_025091365.1 Daktulosphaira vitifoliae | reverse complement strand
ATTATACGACAAAATGGAACCATTCGCAATAGATTCCCATATACCATAAAATATTATTAAATTTCACTTTTACGACTTGATATTATTACACCTTAATTTGTAATAAAANTACGACTTGATATTATTACACCTTAATTTGTAATAAAAATTTCTATTTTACTTGATATTATAAAATTAATTTTTACTTAATAAAATTATATGTATTATTTTTATTTAAGTAATTTTTAGAATAAAAAATTCCATCTGATATACATGATATATTAGTAAAATAACTTTTTATTCGTTATTCAAATAATCAAAGCCATATGGCTAAAATATTTTTAAAATGTATTTCAAAACAAATAAAAATAGACGATAAATACACTTATTTTTATTATTATCGATAGTCGTTTTAAATTATAGGGATTATCGAAAAAATTATTGTTGATAAAAAGTTATTTTATTAATTTATCAAGTTGAATTATTCCAGTATTAAATAAAAAACTCATATCTAGTTACTTTTAATCAATTAATAATATTTTTATTTATTTTTTCTTAGCATTCAGAAAAATGGTCGTGTTATTATATTACAGAGAAGTTATATATAGTGATATTCAAACAAATCTAAGGACTACATATGGGTTCGATTTTATCTTGAGGTCTTGAGGCAAAGATGAAAAGGTATTAATTTTACTAAGATGTTTTTTTTTGTGTCTGTTACCACTTATTCTTAGCTCTCACCGAACCGATTTCTTTCGTCCATACGTCAAAAGATCACAAATCATATATAGTTGAAGAAATTTTTCTTAAAAATTGAAAAAATTTCCCTTGTCCACTGTAAAAGGAGGACATCCCCATAAAAGATACAATTTTTAAAATTGGTTAATTTTCGACATTTTTTAAACTTTTTTTTTAAAACTGCCATAAATTTTTTAAAAATGAACAAATCAAAAACATGTATTTTACATAGAAACCTTAGGTATTATTTTATTTGATATAAATTTTGTCAAAATCTAACCCTTTACCTGCCCACAGGGTCGGATTTAAAATAACAACTATTTCATAAAAAACACAAAACAGTGGGGCGTAGTGAAGACGTTGCATAGTTGGGTCCAGTATAGATTTAATCTGACAGTGATTAAAATCACTATCATAAGAAACGCTTCGATGCAAATCTGTAGATAGTGTTTAATTTAAAAAAAATTATGGATTATTACAAAAGCAACATCAACTTCTATTTCCTTAATTATACCCAGATTAGTAATTCTTTTAATAATATATTATATAATTTTTAAAATTAATTGTTTTCAAATTATTATTGATTTTGATTTTTAATATGTTAAAAATAATCATGTTGAACCTACTTTTTTTGTCCTTTAAAGTGAAAGTTTTAATAAAAAAAAAAAGTGAATTTACTAACATAACTTTTAGCATAACTTGCAAGTTTGGCATTGACATTATTAAACAAAAATAAAAAATGAAATTGTTAAGATTAATATGCAATCAGGAAATTTTATAATTACTATTTACAGTAAATTTATCAGAAAACTTCGATTTTTTTTACATTTTTATCGTAATAGATCACTTAAATAAAAATCATAGTAATCATTTCTAATTAATTTTTGGTGTTTAAAAAGGGTATGAGATGCCCATAATCTTAGTTATAATAATAAAAAATGGAATATTTATTATTATAAGACTATGATATACAGATAGGTTAATAATATATGTTTATATTCTTGTCTTTCTATTCAGAAAATAATTTCTTGTTAATTTTGAATAAATACCCAATGTATTTATTTAAAATTCTACAAGCAATTTTTATCAGAGATAGATACATTTTTCTAAACAAATTTGATTTCAAATCTGCTATTACACATTTTTTATCAGCTCTAATTTTTGAGATATTTACTCATTAGTAAAAAACGAGTTGTTTCATATAAAGAAATTATTTATAAACAAAAAAAAATTATTTGTTCGAAGTATAAAAAATTTTGATTTTTAATTTGTTAAAAATAATCTGTGCGAAATTTCGATTTAAAATAACATATTTAACCTAATTTTTGAGTCTTTTGAGATTTTTAAGATCTTATTAAAATTAAAATTTTTAAACTGTTTTAATAAAACTATTCTATAACTGCTAATAAATGATTTTCTGCATATTTTAGTATAAAAATTAGTCTTATACCACTATTATTTGTGGAGATTTTTAATTTAAAAAAAATACTTTATGTAAAGTGTTTTTCATAATAGAACATCACCGGTACAAATTTTTTTTAATAATACTGTATATTTTAAAATATTTAATTTTATATAAGTTTAATGTATTTCTGAATATTTTCAACAATTGTGTAGGATAAAAATAATTTAAACATTCGTGGCTGGTATTATTTTCAAACCCTTCCTGTACTTCGGTTTTTTATTAAATTGTATAAAAGAATACCAAAAGTCTGAATATTTTGTCTGTAATATCATATTAAGTTTAAAAAAAATGAAGTAAAGTTATGTAAAAAATTTCCACAGAACCACTTGTTTTCATTGTCAGGCAGTGGATCATTTTTCAGTAAACAATTGATATATAACCATCGAGTACAAGACTCACATTGTACTATTTCTCCACTTCTTTTGTCAATCTTTTTACTTTTCTCATTAAGACTACCTTCATCAACACCACAGATTAGACTACTGTTTTTTATACACTCCGAATTACTTAAAATCAAATTTTGTAATTTCTTTCTGTAATCATTCGGATTGAATATGTTCATAATTATTTTATTAGTCATCAATTGATCTGCAAAATATAACATAAAAACACCACAATTGAAACTATCATTATGATAGGGTATAGTCACATCATTTATCTCCCACTCTGTAATATTACTAATTACTTGTACTCTATTTTAACTCATGTTGTGATACCGTCCGTCACTCTAATTTAATATTATTCGCAAATCGCAATGTGTATCACAAAATAATACACTTGTCTTAAATTGATATCATAGCATAATCACTAATGTAATTAATACAATGTATGTATTTGTTCAGTTTAAGATTCATATCTGTACTATAAATGTAAACACTGTAAATTAATCCACAAAGACAATGTATTAAGTAACAGTATCCCTAAGAAAAATCAAATGTACCATAACCATATAATATTAAGTTTAAAAAAAGTTAAAATTTAACCATAAAAATTGTAATTTTTTGGATGATTTTCCCAATTTACGGGGAATGAGAGAATTTTTAATATGAACAAATCAACAATGAATAAGTAAAAAACTTTATTAATAGAAACACAGAAGCATACATGTTTCAACTTTTACAGCCTGTTTACACTATTCTAAATAGTTTAAACATTTTTATTTTAAATTATATAATATCTAAAAGACATTTATAGTCATCTCATATAATAAGTATTTTTTTTTTATTTTAGAAGAGGAGCTCTATCTTTTTGCACTTCTCGCTCAATTCAAGTATTAAATGTTAATTAATAAAATCAAATGCATCGAATATTCTATACTTACAAAAATGAAAAAAATTCTAATTTTAACATTTTCTTCTGTTATTAATCTGAAAACAAAGTGTAAAAATAATTAAAATAACTTCACTTAATTGTAATTGATCATAATTAAACGCATACAATATTTTCTTTATTTCACATACTTTAGAAATTATTTTATTTTTAATTAAAATATTAAATTTTCTATTTAAGAACAACAAAATTTAATTTCCTATTTTATATTAAAAATATAAGTCTTACAGTTAAAATCTTCTTCTTTTCTTCGCCATAATCCCAACTACTTGGCGTCGGCAACCCTTATCCTAAACTTGACACAATCACCCATATCATCTACGCTCACATCAGCCGTCTTCATATCGCATTCAATGACACCCCCCATATATTTTTTGGTCTTACTCTATATCTTCTTACTTCAATATTCATATCTATAACTGTTCTTACAGCTTCCGATTCCTCTCTCCACATAACATGACCATCAAGTCTATTTTTTCTCATCTTCTCTACGATTGACGTTACACCTATACTCCCTCTTATATGTTCGTTCCTTATCCTATCCTCTCTAGTTACTTCATTCATCCATCTAAGCATTCTCATCTCTGCTACACTCACTCTCTAATCTACTTTCTTGTCAACTGCCCAGCTATTTGAACCATAGATTTAGCTGGTCTAACTGTTATGATAATAAGCCTTACAGCCAAAATAATATTTATATTTATAAAAACTGTTATTAGTTTATATAATATAATATTTTATATAAGCAAAATATACGTGAATATGACTGGACAAATATTTTTCGACAAAAAATTGTAATAGAAATATATTTTTATAATTGTACATGTGATCCTATTAATCACAAGATATAAATTCTCATAAATTGTACTTGAGCTTTTTAAAAGCGGATATTAGGTTTAGTGGGAAATCCTATTGATTTTTATTGGTCAATTCTTTTGTGAAATAAAAATAAAAATTTATTCGGTTGAAGAAAATAACTAATTAATCATCATTAAAATAATATTATTAAGATTAATATGCAGTCAAGAAATTGTATATTCCTATTTACTGTAAATTTATCAGAATAACTCAACATTTTNGTATATTCCTATTTACTGTAAATTTATCAGAATAGCTCAACATTTTTTTGCATTTTTATCGACATCACTTAAATAGAAATTATAGTAATCATTTCCTAGTAACTTTTGGTGTTTAAAAAGATTCTACAATTGAAATATACAGAACTGAAATAATTTTAATGATTTACTTTAACTAAAAAAATCAATAAAAGAAAGTTGTTAAAAAAATGTACTCAATTGAGCGCATTATAAAATTTGTTATAATTGTAAAAATCCATTTTTAAATTTACGTGAAACTAAAAATCATTTTTTTAGAAATGATTTATATAGCAACATGTTACCAAAAAAATTGGAATATTATAGACTAATAGTAACACACAAATAAAGTTAAAAGATTAATAAATTACAAAGTAAAATTATTTAATTTTGTAGTCGAAACCTATTATCTAATCAAACCATAAGAAAAACTTTTGTTAGATATTTTAAAATAATAATGATTAATTACTTACTGGGTTCATAATTACTGTTCGTTCGTGGTTCAGCAGATAGACTTTGCAAATTTTATAAAAAATCGGGAAATTGTAATCGAGCTAGAATCGTGATGTAATAAAGCGACCGATGAGAGAAACAAGATATAAGTATAATAAGCGTAATGCTAATATATGGTACCGTGTCAAGTGTTTTTTGTAGCATAGCGAATGAATGAGCACAGGCTCGACAGGAAAATTTAAAAATCCATTTGTACTAATAAATTTTCTTTATTTTATCATACGATTTATTTTAACATGGATGGATTTCTTTCAAACCGGATTAAGGGCGTACACCCGTAGGCCCACAACCATAAAGAACCCATCTCGAATTTTAATAGCCTAGTTATAACTATTGATAAAGTTTTTATGGTTTAAATTTTTTTTTTGCTCATCTCTTCTTATGGTAGTGATATTTTCCATAAAAAAATAATATAGTATAATATTGAGATTTTTATTTTAATTTTTAAAATTGAGATGATTATCTTTAATTAGTTTTTAATTAATTAAACTTTCTTTTCTGAAAATTAAATTCTATTCTGTATATGTTAATATTTAAATATAAATTTTAGTCGTTCCCTATATATTTTAGAGGCCATACTTGAAAATAAGTAGTCTGAACTCACGTAAAACCCTACAAATAAATTGTTTGATATCATGTGAAACTTTGATAATAGTAAAAGAAAATACTTTTTATTTTAATATGTGAATAGTAATATTGATATTAGGTATATTTCGATCCAGCTGTCGCGTAGGATCCAAATTATGAAAGTAAATTTTTGGATAACTAGAGTTTGATATTTAAATACTAAATACTGTATTAACTAATTTTTCAATAGACTTCCGAAAAATTATTAATATTGACTTGTACCAGTTTTACTCGTACTCTTGTATATTTAATAGAAATTGACTCTACCATTCCACGTTTTCTTGTAATCTGTATAATATTTTGTGACGTAAAAAATTGACCTATCTTTAATAGTATTGTTTAACAAAATAAGTTAATTCAATTAGTTAATGTGAACATCATACAATTAAGTGTAACTGCTCAGCAATTGGTAATGCGGTGTTATTGTCTGAATAGTATTAATTTCGTGCTGAATAAAAATTAATTTTGAACATTATAATTTAGTAATAACATAATTAAATCGTCCTAAATAATGCAATCGCACACTCCCTTTTTATATTTTATCTGTTGTACAATCGTTCATAACAAATTATCATTGTGATAACAAAACGCCCAGCTGACCACTACAGTACTGTCAATAATTCAACCGGTCCCAGATGTCTGTCAACGAGGCATGCACTGATGTCGGCGTTTGTTTTCCCTTCCGGTCCATGTGTGTCGTGGCCGTCAAGTGTTCTGGCCGTTTTGTTCAAATGATTTTGGCCGGTCGTCAAATCTGTCTCCAGCCACCTACTTAATTTTATTTTTTGCGTATATTGAACATCTCATAGCTGCCTAAATTTTACTTTTGGANCCAGCCACCTACTTAATTTTATTTTTTGCGTATATTGAACATCTCATAGCTGCCTAACTTTTACTTTTGGCCCTGGCGATCGAACCATGCGTGAAGATTTCATTTGTTGGCTACGGCCTGGACATCATGATAATATAATTTGGTAACTTTGTACAGCATTCCCGTCTTTCTTTATTTTCGTCTATTTCATTGTTTCTTCTATTCGTGCATTGTCACGAGGTTTCTTCAAAAATATCTTAAATGATATTAATATATTTTAAATATTTTAATATGATTATTCTATCTGATCTCTTGGCACATTTGCTCATTGACTATTGGTAAATCAGTTTGAAATATTATTTTCGTCCATCCTATAATTATTTTTGTCATGTTGAGTGTAATAATACCTCACATATGTTGGACCAATCTAGATGTGCTTAGCAGTCTCAAGGCTCGGTATAAAAGCCTTAGATCCATATTGACCGATGTCAAGTTCTTAGTTTGAACATTATTGCAATGATAACCAATTTATTTTATTCAATATTAGAAAGTACGCTCCTGGCCCTTGGTCAAATCGAACATAGTCAATACAGCATTTTCAGAGATTATTTTCTCCTTCATTTCCTTTTTGTTTTATTTGTCCTTTAGCACATTTAATAATTTGTAATAATTTTAACTATGACTTGAAATATGTTATATAAAAGAATTTTTAATTTTATTTTATTTTGAACATTTGTAACTGACATTATTTTATTGTATTTCGGGCATCATTATTTTATTTAAACTCATTATGTAAAATAGAACCTCATCACCTAGACTACTCATCTATCAGTTTTTAATTCCTTTTCCCCTAGAGTAAGGTAAAAACTTAGTAAATTAAAAAACAAATGTGTCAGTAATATTTAAAATTCCACTATGCTCCGGTCTGGTAGAGCCTCGGCTAGTGGTGAATCCAACTTCGTTTGGGTTTATGTGCTTCATCGGTGAAAGCCTCATGGTTAGAAGTCGGTGAACGTCACAATTTACTATAAAAGTCTAGTCATGCTTGGGTTTTAATTATCTAATTTTTCAATAATTCATAAGGAAATTCAAACTTAAGTGTAACTAAAATATAATTTTCAAAAAGGCTAAATTTATTATTCTCCATACCATGAAAAATATTTTATACATAACAAAAAGTATAATTTTCTACATTTTTGAGCTGTCCAAGAACCCTCAGCTTTATATATGATAAATTAAAAAAAAATATATAATTTTTCCTCTAATTTTTTTTTTAAGTAATAATATATATTAGGAGTAATAATTATGAAATAAAATATTAATACGGTAAATTTATACACAATTTTCATTTTAATATATTCTTTACCTGAAAAAATGTTATATTAATATCAAAACATAGGTCTGTCATAGCATATTTGCAAAACATGGCAATTAAAAACCATGTCTCATAAAAACTTACTAACAAAGAATATAACTTATTTAATATGTTTTATTTAAAGGAAAATAAAAATATCAAATATGATGAATTCAAACAGCAAAAGTAAAAACAAATTTAAGATTTAAAAAATATTGATTAAATACTGTTTTTTTTACAGATAATTGCATGTCCTCAAAGCTTGAAAAAAAAATATTATTTTTGGTTTATTGTTATAAATATATGATATATATACATATATATTTTTCATTTTTTAGATTCGATGCGAAGCTGAGAAGGTATTAATTTCATCATTATTGTGTTTTTTTTTATGTCTGTTGCCATTTTTTCTCAGCTCTCACTGGACCGATTTCTTTCAACAATACGTCAAAAGATCACAAATCGTTTCTTAATGAAGACATAATCCTTAATAATTGAATAATTTTCCCTCGTTCCTCGCGAATGGGGGAAATCTTCAAAAAAATTACAATTTTTAAAATCGATAAATTTTGTCATTTTTTTCAATTTTTTTTCTTAAAACTTCCATAACTTTTTCAAAAATCAACAAATAAACATAATTTTTTTTTATATTCAAACTTTAGATATTTACCTTTAATTTATAATATTTTTTAAAAATCTAACACTTAACCTGCTCACAGGGGGGGATTTAAAATGACAACTTTTTACAAAAACTAACTTTTTAAAGTTAACTTTTGAAAATGTTCCAGAAATAGTGCGTCCTTTAAACAAATATCAAATTAAAGCTTATTTTATGTACTATGAAATGAAAAACCCAGCACAGGGGGGTCGCGCAACAGTGGTGACGTGACATATTTGGATCAAGTATAATGATATCTGACAGTGATTAAAAATCACTATCATAAAAAACGCTTCGATGCAAATCTTTAGATAGTGTTTAATTTTAAAAAATAGGTAGATTATTCCAAAAGCTACATGATCTGCTAATTCCTTATTAATATCTCGATTAAGATACAGTTTGTCGAATGAAAAAGNTTAATATCTCGATTAAGATAAAGTATGTCGAATGAAAAAGGGTTTATTAAAAAATATTATTTCTCATAAAAAAATTGTGTGGATCCATAAACTTTTCAATAAGTTATAGCATTATAAAGTTAAATATAATATAAATAATAAAATCGAGAATTTTCTCACAAAAATAGCATTTGGTAGTCAATTTCACCCTGAAGACAAAATAAAGTACGAAATTTTTTTTCTATAATAAAGTGCATTACATTAGCATTATTTTATGATATATATATAAGTGTCAGACTTTCAGGAAAACTTTCAAAATTTAAGTTGAAAAAGTAAATTTTTTCTGAAAAAGTTGTAATTTTGGATCCCTCCCTTTGGGCAGGTAAAAAGTCAGATTTATAAAAAAATTATACCAAATGATAGTTAAAGACATCATGCATACATAAAAAAAAGAATTATATTGATTCATACATCTTTCAAAAAGTTATGGCTTTATAAAGTTAAAAATATAAAAAAAACCCAGCACAGGGGGGTCGCGGCACAGTAGTGACGTGGTATAGATGGATCAAGTATAATGATATCTGACAGTGATTAAAATCACTATCAAAAAAAAACGCTTCGATGCAAATCTTTAGATAGTGTTTAATTTTAAAAAATTGTTGGATTATTCCAAAAGCTTCATAAACTGCTAGTTCCTTATTAATATCCTGATTAAGATAAAGTATGTCGAATGAAAAAGGGATTATTAAAAAATAGAATTTCCCATAAAAAAATTATATTGATCAATACACTTTTCAATAAGTTATAGCATTATAAAGTTAAAAATGTAAAAAATAAAATTGAGAATTTTCACACAATAATAGCATTTGGTAGCCATTTTCATCGTGAAGACAAAATAAAGTCCGAAATTTGTTTTTTACATAATAAAGTAGATTACATTAGCTTTAATTTAATATATATAAAAAAGTGTCAGACTTTCCGGAACACTTCCAAAAGTTAAGTTGAAAAAGTAAATTTTTTGTGAAAAAGTTGTCATTTTGAATCCCCCCCTGTAGGCAGGTAAAAAGTCAGATTTATAAAAAAAATATACCAAATGATAGGTAAAAACATCATTCATCTACAAAAAAAAGAATTATATTGATCCATACATCTTTCAAAAAGTTATAGCATTATAAAGTTAAAAATATAAAAAAGAATTTTTTTACAAAAATCGTATTTTTTTTATTAAGTTTAATGTCTGTTTTCACCATGAAGATAAAATAAAGTCCGAAATTTTTTTTTACCATTATAAAGTATATTACATTAGCTTTAATTTAAGATATATATAAAAGTGTCAGACCTTCCGGAACACTTCCAAAAGTTAAGTTGAAAAAGTTCTATTTTCTATATGTATTTTTATGTTTTGAATCCCCCCTATATTAAGGCAAATGGTCCGATTTATNCCCTGTATTTAGGGAAATGGTCCGATTTAAAAAAACAGTATGTCGAATGAAAGATCTATATAAATACTACTTCTCATAAAAAAATTGTAATGATTCATACATTTTTCAAAAAGTTATAGCATAATAAAGTTAAAAATGGAAAATACAAAATCGAAAATTTTCACACAAAAATAGCATTCTGTAGCCATTTTCACCATGAAGATAAGATAAAGTCCGAAATTTTTTTTTTCATGATAAAGCATATTACATTAGCTTTAATTTAAGATATATATAAAAGTGTCAGACCTTCCGGAACATTTTCAAAATTTAAGTTAAGTTGAAAAAGTTGTCAATTTAAATCCCCCCTGTGTGCTCATAAAAGGTTAAATTTATAAAAAAAATATAACAAATGAAAGGAAATGATATCATGCATCTATATAAAAAAAATCATATTAATATGTTCATTTTTAAAAAAGTTATGGCAGTTTTTAGTAAAAAAACTGTAAATTTTTCGAAAATTAGCGATTTTTAAATTTGTAATTTTTTTGGAGGTTTCCCCCATTTACCGGGATCGAGGGCATTTTTTTCAATTTTTGAGGGTAATATCTTCGACTAGATACAATTTGTGATCTTTTGACGTATAATTGAAAGAAATCGGTTCTGTGAGTGCTGAGAAAAAGTGGTAACAGACACAAAAAAAAAAAAAAATAAACACATCTTAGTAAAACCAATACCTTCTCAGCTTCGCATCAAAGCTAAAATATAATAGCAAATTTTAAATTGACGCACAAACGTTTAAAAAATTATATTCTGTCTCTGATGAAAATTCCTTGTAGACCAGTGTATTTATTCATAAGTAACAAAAATTTATTCATATGTAATACATATAAATGAAAAAACTACTAATTATCTATATTTGTCTCAACTATGCCACGTCCACACACTTTGAAAACAATTAATTTAAAAAATTATATAATATATAATTGAAAGAATTACTAATCTGGGTATAATTAATGAAATAGAAGTTGTTGTTACTTTTGTAATTATTCATCAATTTTTTAAAATTAAACACTATCAATAGATATGCATCGAAGCGTTTCTTATGATATAAAATATCTTGACTGCATATTAATCTTAACAATTTAATTTTTTTTTGTTTAATAATGTCAATTTCAAACTTGCAAGTTGAGCTAAAAGTTATGGTAATAAATTCATTTTTTTTAATTAAAACTTTCACTTTAAAGGACAAAAAAAGTAGGTTCAACATGATTATTTTTAACATATTAAAAATCAAAATCAATAATAATTTGAAAACAATTAATTAAAAAAATTATATAATATATTATTAAAAGAATTACTAATCTGGGTATAATTAAGGAAATAGAAGTCGATGTTGCTTTTGTAATTATCCATCAATTTTTTTAAATTAAACACTATCTATAGATATGCATCGAAGCGTTTCTTATGATAGTGATTTTAATCACAGTCAGATTAAATCTATACTGGACCGATTTATGCGACGTCTCCACTATGTCGCGACCCCACTGTGCTGGGTTTTTTAATGTATAACTAAATATAATTTACTTAGCAATATTCAAACATTTAATCAAATTTAATTGAATATTTCTATCAACTTGTAGCGGTTTTATACGTCTGTGAAGTTAGCTTCCGAGACTCAGCGCCAAACCACAACAGTGTTACAGAAGTACCAATAATTTTAATTTCATCATTATAATTATAAAATATATATATATATTATAATTATTATACTATAAGAAAAAAGGAACAGCAAAAATGTATAATATATATTAATACTTTTTGATAATTATTGTTTTTTTAATTTTTTAATTATTAAATGAAAATTATTATGGTGATAATCTCCTTAATTAATTTTTCCTTAATTTCGAAAATTGAAAATATATTGTCATAAAAAAAAAGATGGGTAAGGGCATATATAATTGACTATATATGTGATATTTATATTTTTGTTATAAAAAAAAGGTGAAATAAGTAGGTTAATGTTTTGTATATTGGGATGGTGAAATCCAATAAATAGTTTTTTATATGAGAAGAAATGAGAGGATAATTAAATTGAATATGAGTATAAATATTATGTTAACCGGAGTTTTGAAATTCGTTTAGCTACAAAATGAAAATAAAAGCATATGGCACAAAATCATAAATTCTTTGTTTTGATATAATGACCACTCCTATTTTGTCGTAAAATATAAATCGCAAGTAAATCACTTCTGTATGACGCACAATGAAACGTGCATAGATTAAGAAGAAGAATTTTACGATTCTTAATATTTAGTGATTGTGTCATAGAAATAATAAACTGTGTGTGTTTACGTAAATTGCAAGTGTCCAGTTATTGGGCGCCAAGCCTTAATGGCTAAATTGTTATTTTTTTATAGATATTAAATATAAACTAAATATTTATGTTTAAAGCAAGCTGTTGCGTCCTGAATGGTGACTAAATAGCTATTAATAATATTTTCCCTTTTTTTTATCTGTTATTTACTTGACAAAAGTTATTCTAGATTTACCTTAAGTTTATTTTTCTAATTTTTTATGACAAGCTTAGAAATATAATTTCTTACCTTATGTCCAGCTAGCTTGATCGTTTGTTATGAAAATAATATAAATAAAAAGAGCACTGACTTTTATCTATTTATTTATTAGATGTGCTAGGGTAATGATCTCAACAAACCATCAGTATCTTGTGCAATCAATCAAATGTTAAGAACCCCTGAATATTATTTTATAATTGTGTGGAGTATATAATACATGGTCGTCCGACTGTCGTCGAACACAGGAATGTGCTGACCAAGGGTTTTAGGGCAACCATGGGCAAAGGACTCCCACTGTCGGTACCCTACAGTCAGTCGTGGTTTAGTATGCGCTAGTTACACTCATTCTATATCATTCTAAATCATTCTGTATCATTCTAAATCATTCTATATCATTCTATATCATTCTATGTCATTATATTTTATTATTCTATTCATTTGTATTAATATTAATAAATAACGTGTATTGTATTATTAATTGTGTCAATCAAATTATATATTCTAAAGTTTTATTGAAAAGTGAGTGTTTTCTTTTTCTCATTAAGTTTAATTCCTTTTACCACGTGGGCCCGCACAACAT
>NW_026099898.1:0-241 GCF_025091365.1 Daktulosphaira vitifoliae | reverse complement strand
TTTTTAATTTAATTTTTACTATCTCTAGTAAATGGTAAGAATTGTACCACTCGCTTACTCGCTCATTGCTAGATAGTGCAGAACTCATTTAAAGTGCTTTATTGAAAAAAAAATTTTTTTTTGAGACTCCAACTCATGCATGATAAATGAGTGAATCAAATAATAGTTGTTCAAGTGATAGCGATTATAAGCCATCGACTCATTCTAAATCCATCCTAATTCCTATTCCAGCTACTCGTTC
>NW_026099897.1:0-14500 GCF_025091365.1 Daktulosphaira vitifoliae | reverse complement strand
AAAACATCAGAGTAAAATTAATACCGTCTCAGCTTCACATTGAAGCTAAAATAATGTTAACTTACAAATTTATATACAACCCAAAACTATTTACAAAAAAAAAACGTACAAAAAAATTTACTACATATTTTAAATAATTTAGCTTTTTTAAAATTCTTGGCATAATATGCTTTTATGGCAATTAGGAAAACAACGCCGGTATTCTGTAACAATCTGTAGTAGGTATTGTTTTTGTGCTTCGTCTTTTGTTAAAATATTATTATACTCTTCTATGAATTTCACGCCCCTCTCTGCCAAATCATTTATAACTTTTAAAATATTTACTATGATTTTTCCTCTGATATATTGACTGTTGTCTTTCCACAACAAAATATTAATATTTAAAAAATCTGTTTCAATGTCATATCTTTCAAACAACTTTTTTGACTCAGTTGAAATAAAATCATCTATACTTTTATTTTTAAAATCATAAATTTCATTTACTCCTACTACTATACGTTTGTTTGTTACATGGATCTTCTTTCCGATTATTTAATGAGTTTACCATTTTAATTTTAGTATCTTCACATAAATCATTCACATCATCAAAAAATGCCAATGCTGCCGATTCGGATACTAAGTACCATAAGTGACCTGGAATTTTTTTTTTAAAACTACTTTAGAAATATTTTTATCTATTGGTTCATAATCAATTATATTTTTAATAAATTGTAAACCTAAATTTGTTGCTAATGCAGCATTGGTGCACTAAACCATTGTTTAATATATAAACTTGTAATAAAAATACATAATGAACGAATATTTAACTCTTTGATTAACATCAAGTGAAACTGTATGAAAAACCAATTTATGAATACTAATTAGATAAAATTTAATTTAATTTAGAAAAATATGTAAATCAATATATGTCTAAGTTGACCTAGTGTTATTATTGTCAGAAACATATTTAGTATACATAAGACGTCGGCTACTAACGTTATCATTATGATGTTTTAAGTGACGTGTTTGGATAGCAAAAAAATATATGCCGTCTTAAAAGAAAACAAAAGTTTCATTATTATTATATTATAGTTGTATAATATAGACTAATCAAATAACTTTGGTAATCTAAAATAATTGATTACGTTATAGACCCTTTTACAAAATATCATCTACTTTGATCAAAACTAATTATTGACTGATATTTATTTATATAATATATATATTTTTTTTAACAAACATACAGCAGAAGCGTTTATTTCACAATGTGCTATAGGTATGGTCACTAGGGTGTCTCTTATTTATAAAATTTAAAAATTGCAAAGTTCCACCCACTAGAATTATTCCAATACATGAAAAAATAAATTGTACAAAATTTGGAGACGATTGGTCAACTCTAANCTAATGCAGCATTGGTGCACTAAACCATTGTTTAATATATAAACTTGTAATAAAAATACATAATGAACGAATATTTAACTCTTTGATTAACAATTCAAAGTGGCCCCGAAACNGGAGACGATTGGTCAACTCTAAGACGTACCCCAAGGGGATTAAAAATAACCCCCTAAGGGTGATTTTTTAGTTTTTTTTGTCTCTTTGATTAACAATTCAAATTGGCCCCGAAACAAAAAAATTCCATGCAAATGTTAGGGCGTGATATTTTATACTTACCATGGAGACATCACATTTATGAAATTATATTGAAAAGTGTTTTTGAAGTAAAATTTAATACATCATCTGAACCAGATGTTCCTATTTTCAATAAATTCCAAAAGTCTTGGCAAAATATAAATAAAACAAATTACTTAAGTGGAATAGAAGATACTGTTATTTTAGAAAAATTAAAAACAAAAAAAGACGATATTTTGAAATTTAGTTTTGAACAATTACAAAAATACTAACCTCGAGATGACTATAAGGAACTTTTAGAATTGGTCATAATATTTTTTGGTGAAACACCTTTACATAGAATTTATTTTAAAATTCCTGGCCCAAATCCATCATGCTCGTTGGATGGCCAAAGCCATTTATTGTTTGAAAATTTTTTTTGTTTCGGGGCCAATTTGAATTGTCAATCAAAGAGTTAATTATTTAAATAATATTCGTTCATTATGTATTTTTATTACAAATTCATATATAGTTTCTGGTTGTATATAAATTTGTAAGTTAACATTATTTTAGCTTCAATGTGAAGCTGAGACGGTATTAATTTTACTCTGATGTTTTTTTTTTTTTTTTATTAAAATTAAAAAAATTGTAGGTTTTGAATAGTAAATAATAGAAAATATGTCGAATTAAAAATGTATAGAAAAATAAATTTCAAACAACGGTTAAATTAATTTTTTTTATATTTTTACAATGAACGATTTATATATTAACAATTTTAACGGTAAGAATAGAACATATACGTTTTTAATTTTTTAGGGCTAAATAAAAAATTTTCAAAAATTTTTGTAAATATACTTTTTATAGAAAAATTGTATACCTACAAAAAAGATCGAATAAACATTTTCGCAAAAGCTAAAGTTTTTGAGATAGACAAAAAAAACTAAAAAATCACCCTTAGGGGGTTATTTTTAATCCCCTTGGGGTACGTCTTAGAGTTGACCAATCGTCTCCAAATTTTGTACAATTTATTTTTTCATGTATTAGAATAATCCTAGGGGGTGGCACTTATAAATATTAAAAAAAAAAAAACCTCTCATATAGCTAACGGTCACCCTAATGGTCACATTATGTATAGGTAACGTTGTTTGGCTAGTAAAGCCTAATAGTAGGGGTTAGATTATACTTTGAATAAAATGTTTAAAACCCAACCATCTGTTTAAAATGTTTAAAACACGCGGTTGGGTTTTAAATATTTTATTTGCAAACATATAAAACGTTTATATAAACGAATAAGAATAAAAATAAAAAAATAAAAAATATATTATCTTATGATTATAAAAACTGAAATAGTTTGATTTAATAACTGCAGTATGATTTTGATAACACAAATAATATATTAGCACCTTCCGCTGGTGAAATGTGGCAGTTAACAATTTTTGATATTTAATCAGTATACTTTTTTTATATAAAAATTTGAGAAGAAAATGTTCAAATCCCTAATTTAATTCACAAAAAATGTTAAATTTGTAAAACTTTTATCTCATATCGATTAATATAATTTAATTATTATCACAAATATTAGTTATTAGAACTAACTACTACTTCAAAAGATTATCCCTAAAACTATTTTTTAAAGTACAATAATAATGTGATAAAGAGAGAAAGAAGCTAAAGAAAATGTTTTATTAAGTATCAGGTTAGAAAAATTTGTTAATATACTATCAATAATATACTATCAAAAATTGTTATGTATTAATAATTTCTTAATGCGATTTAGTAAATAAATATTGATTTTTGAGTTTTAAAAACTTGTTACATTATAAATTTGAATAGAAATTAAGAATTGTGTACAACCATACAATTAATTAATTTTCGTCAAAATATCATTTCACTCTTTTCTGTAGTCAATTATTGAAAAAATATATTTTTTTTGACATTCAATGATAAACAAAAATAAGAAAAACAGTAACAACGACAATGACAAAAACAAAAACAGCGATAACGATAAAAAAACAACAACAACATTAGAATGAAAATAATAACAAATACAAAAACAAATACCAAAAAAGCTAAGTCGTCAATATAGCTGCAACCTCAGGCCAGTAACTATTGCTACAGAGATGAACTCTACAACGAGTTAAATATATATATATATGAATCATATCATGATATGACCTCGATTACTGTAATGATTGATATAAAAATGTTTATAATATTATAAGAATAATTTTNGATTACTGTAATGATTGATATAAAAATGTTTATAATATTATAAGGATAATTTTTTTTTTTAATAAGTTTATTTATAATGAATTAGCTAAACCCATAGGTTAGTAAAAAACTGTCATATTGTTTTTCCATTTTCTACTCCAAATATTTTTTCGAGGGGTGATTTTTATCACCTGTATAATTATTTAATCTAGAGATTCTTAGAATTTGTATGACATTTTAATATTTTGCGCAATTAATGGTAATATGTTACACTGTAAAAATGTAACATAAATTGGTTTTTCATTTTTGAAATTATATAAATACGGAATGAATGAGTCAGTAAAGCATATCCAATTCTTAATCGAATATTAATGACTTCTTCATACATGGTGTTGTTTGGCGAGTAGTACTTATAAGAAGATTTTTTTATATTTTAAACTTATTACAGTTTGGTGCATCGTCCCAAAGCTTCTTAAACCTCTCTTTTGTAATTTTTTATTGTCTCTTAGAATCCCTTTTTTTGAGTGATGTTGTTGACATGTACCAGAGGTATTTTAAAATCTCATTTAATAAAAATGGTGTTTTATTTTAAACTATTAGACTTAAAAAATGGACAGTATAGATTCCTAATTATCTATGCTTTAATGATGTAAAAACAGTGTATATTTGAAGAATAGAGTTTTCTTCATAACTTATGATAATAATCACTGCATTAGTTCGAATAGCTCCTGTAACTAGTTTTATCCGACAATTTAAATAGACAGATTCTAGAATTTTTAGGTTTAGTTAGAGGTTAATAGTTGATAGATCCATACTCAATCTAAAACGGTATTGTAGCTTTTAAATAGTGATAAAACTATATTCTTTATGCTCTTTATATATTTTGTGCTAAATTCATTTAATTTTTATATTACTATTTTTGAAATTTTTCTGTTTTTAAATCTAAAAAGTATAAAATTAGCAAATCTGTGTAAGTTGTTGATTTTTTTCTAACTCATTAAAATTAAAATAAGTCAATGAGTAATAAACCTTTATTGGAGACTAAATGTTTTCTTCCCTATATTTTTTAAAATAAGTATTTCTAAATATGTTATAAATTATTAATACACCAAATACTCCTATTTAAAAAATAAATACAGTCAACAAATTAGCGTCGAAGTGTTTTTTATAATGGTGATTTTAAATAATCTTAAATATCATCTATACTTGTCTTGAAAATGACAATAGAAATTTTTTTAATTAAAAAGTTTGATAATAGAATATTTATTTTAAATCAAAAGGTATATATTATATTTTATAAAGTTACTTTTTAAAACTTTTAACCTTAATATTTTGAATTTAATGATATTTATACATCATATTTGTATAATATCAACTATGTTTTTATAAAATACTTATTATGACTGAATAAATGTGTTATTTGTACTAATTATTGATATTTTGGTTTAAATATTCTATCATTCACTATTTTTTTTTTTTTTAATTAGTTTAATGTTGGTAAAATACATTTCTATATCTATTTTAATCGTAGGGGGGTCATCCCCATATTCTAACATTTATAATTCTTATGATGTTTACTGCCACCCTGTCGAGCAGTTGTCGTTCTTCCCCATAAAATTGTTTATTTTAAGAAATTAGCAATATTTAAGTTCCTTTTTTCTAACACAATTAGCCTATCTTTGTTTTCAATTTCATGTTTCTTCTTATACGGAAAGTGTCTTATAAAATTATTTTGATACTGAATCAGTCAATATCAAAAAATGAAAACTTCGAAATTCTCCCTTTTTTAATGTCCTAGTACATGTTTTAAATTTCAAAACAATGAAGAAATAGAGATAGGGTGTTAGAAAAATTAAATAAAAATGATGTGAACATTACATGTGAACTTATCACGAAAAAATTTATTAGGTATTTATTTATTTTGTAAAATAACTTCATGGTGGATGGTGAGGAAATATTTTTAAGATGTGTAAATATTTTTATTTTTTAAATGTATCTTTGTCATAACAAAAGCAATTCAAAGTTTTTTTTATAAAATAAACAAAAGCGTTCTTATGGAGGGAGGCAAAAAAAACTTTGAATCGTTCTTATTTCGATGACAAGGACATGTTTTTTAAAAAAAGTAAAAGAATAAAATCTTCTTAATATCACTAATGTGTATATTGAAAGATTATGCTTGCAAATCAGTGTATACCCTAAATTAATAAAAAGAGCTTTTTGCGAAAACACCAATGAATACCGTTATTAATTGTTGTGTTCTCCTCAATGAATCATATAGTAAATAGTTTTATACATTGTACAAAGTTTTACTTTGTTAAAACGAACGGATTATATTACTTTGGAGGAAATTGAGTGCTCATTCTTGCATACACGTTAGNGGAGGAAATTGAGTACTCATTCTTGCATACACGTTATTGTGACAGTATCGGATTACTTCATTTGAGTATGTATATTTATATATATGACATTAGTAGTTCCTGATTTCCTGCTAACAAAACCAAAAAGCAGACAAAGAAGTCTACAGGTTTTTACGTACTCGAATTTCATATTTAAGCATATAATTTATAAATGCTGAAAAGTATAAAATATTACAATATGATATCAATTGAAATTATTGACGAATTCAATATTATACAGTGAAGTCAATACTGAAAGATTAAAACTATACTTTTTTAGTTATAATATATATCATATCAACTTTTTTTTAATTTATAGTGATTATTTTTAAAACATGTTTATTAAACTAAACTTTAATAATTTATTTCATTCTTGTATGAAACATAAAACACAAACTCTAGATTTGTATTAAATAAGTATAACTTCATGAACTATCCTAATGAAAAATTTTATCTTTAATAAAAAAAAAGCAAATCAATTTTACATAAAGTATGATAAATTAATATACTGAATAAAAAAATAAATAAATGAAATTTGATGATATTACTATGATACTTCATTAATCGTAACTTAATGATTAATTGTTAATAATTTATCTAAAAAAACAATATAACGTAATAAAATACAGTATGACACTACAAGTCTTTTATAACATGTCAGCTATAGATAACTGAATACTATCATAAAGTTATATCACTTTGGGTGGATATTTGGTTGAATTTTTGGGGGTCAGAATAATTTTTTAAATAGTTATCCGCAGGAGCATTTTATTCAATTTAACCACTTAGTCTAACCCATCCCGCAGGGGCATTACTATACGGTTTATATCGTTATTATTGGTCTAAAGAATCAAGTGTCCCAACTTTAGGCTATGCGCCAAAAGTGTGTGTGCCTTTAAAAAATAAAACCGGTAGGATGGTGGCTGCAGCTTTTGAATCAATAATAAAAAACTGTAATAGATGTCCACTGTACATAACAATAGATAAGGGATCAGAATTTTTCAACAAAGATCTGAAAACTTTTCTAAAACAGAGATGTATTAAATATTTTTCTACATTTTCAGCGGTAAAGGCATGCGTAATCGAGCGTTTTAACTGTACGCTTAAAGAACACATGTGGAAAAAATTTACCGCTTCGAGATCTTACCAATGGTTGTCTATTTTACAAACAATAACAAATTATTATAACAATACTATTCGTTAGGCGATCCACCAAACACCAACACAAGCAAAAATCCCAATACCGTACGGTTTTATCGATTACCGAATTACTCGAATATTACGCGAAAAATATTTAATATTGGTGATGCGGTTCGTGTAAGTAAAAATAAAGCCGCTTTTGTCAAAGGATACACTCAGAATTGGTCGAATGAAATATTTTTAATAAACGCAATAAAAGAATCTTTACCCGTAGTATAGGTGTTGAAAGACGAGGATGCTGTGCTAAATAAAGGAACGTTTTATAGAGAAGACTTGAAAAAAACAAATATTTTCACACACGTTTCTCATTTAAAAAATTTTACGATACAAAAATAATTACTGTCTAGTTAAATGGTGTGGTTTGCAAAAAAATAGTTGGATACATAAAAACGATTTAGTATAATTTCAACAGTCATAAAAAATGGATCAGTCAATAATAGTCAATTTTCGATGCATCGTAGACTACAAATGTAAATTAATCGTTGTTCACACCAAACGCGAGTGCTGCACTGGTTGGGTGTGGTCAGCTGGCAGTGTTTGTGCGCCGTCAGCTGTTAGGACACCTTATCAGCCGCCTGTATTGTTTGGTCGTTTTATTTAAAAAAANACTTAACTTAAACTGTATAATACTACAACAGGTACATATATGAATGTGTTAAAACTTTCATGGATTGTTTTGTTGCTTGAAGTGCTTGAGGATATATCCATGTTTACATGTAAACATGGATATATCCTCAAGCACTTCAAGCAACAAAACAATCCATGAAAGTTTTAACACATTCATATATGTACCTGTTGTAGTATTATACAGTTTAAGTTAAGTTACGTTGGTTTTCATTTAGTTAAGTGTTGTTTTTGTATGAATTAGTAAAACATTGTTCAAGTTTTGTTTTTAAAATACATTATTCATATTATTATTTTGAAGGCATATAGTTGTTTTTATGCTGCGCTACAATGTCGGTGTGATCGGGCTCTGCGGGGCTACGAAATGTCTGCACAAACGCAACTTCCCTAGCTCGAGGAATCGGGTGCGTCCTCAGGTTGCGGATAGAGGAACGGCCTGCAGATATGCAGGTTAGCCGCGAAGTAAGCAGTCCAATCATATGGACTGACGAATAAGTGGTCGTGGACAGCGAGCCGCCCAAATGCTTGTTAACCCTGTAGATATACAAGGTAGCCGTGAAATAAGACTTTATGGACGAATAAGCGGTAACGTTTGGGTGTGAACGGAGATAAATGGCAACGCAACCAGTAATGCTAGCCGCACACTGGCCGGAGGGATAGGCTTTGAGGGCTACCCCCTCACATCATTACTACCAATGACAATAGAACACATAGGTTTAACCTTTAAACTTTAAAGGTTACTGCATCAGGGTATTCGAATGGGCCATTACCGGAGGATGGTAGGGGGTGTACCCGACAGGGGGTCTATTTTTGAATCGTCCGCTCGTCGACCGTATACGTTCCTCAAACGAACACGTTCAACGAACGGACACGTTCCTCGAACGGATCTATTGTTCAATTAGGTATACAGCCTTCTAGATATTGTCCAATGAACGTCTATGTTCCACGATTGTTTGCAATTTATTGTAATAACACAAATAAATATTTTGAAAATTAAATTTATACAACTTGATTTTTAATATAAGAATATTTATTTTTAATTAATATATTACTTTTTAATAACAATAATTTATTACTAACACACACATATATAATTTGCTAATTTAATTTATTTGATGTAAATTTTAAGAAATTCGCCAAAACTATACAAATAATTTAATTACACAAAGTCTAATAAAAATGTATTTATAATTGCATACATGTTAAATTAAAAATTATTAATACACTTTAACACAACAATACTTAAATTTTCGAAAATAAAGTACTACATACATTTTATATTATAATTTTATTTGTTTATTTTTATATTATTAATTAATATAATAATTAAATATAATTTATTAAATTATATTACATGTAAATATATACATATCAAATATAAATTTAATAAAAATTTAGTTCGTAATTCGAAAAAATTCTACCCTAGAGCACGGTCTATCCCTAAAGACGCCACTTTTTGGAAAAGTTGTAAACATCCAAAAAATTTAAGGTTTAAGGTCTAATCTTTTTCGCTTAGCCTTTTATTTAATACCCTCTTTTTTAATTCCTTATTTTTTTTTTAATGTTATTCCCACTACGTGTCATTTATGTTTTACTACATATTCCAATATAACTATTTAAAATTTACTTTTTTATTGACAAGCGGTATACCGTACACGTTGTTGGGGTCATAACTTGACGTATCAAATTTATGAATATTTTTTTTAACATCATCGTACACATCTACTCTTTGTATTTCATAACATAGAAAGTCAGTATCCGTATATACTAATTTGCATTTGTTACCATACATTTTTTTCATAAAATTATCATGAAATACGTATACAATAGTCTTTGAAATTTCTAAAACTGAGAACCCTACATAACTAGGTCTATCATATACGATTTTCACTTTTTTCAAACGGATGGCTGCCATATTTTCATTAAATTTTGTTACACTATCAAAGTTGGGTTTTGCTATCAACACACTAGCCCCATAACGTCTTCCAATATTCTACCATTTTGTGACAATTTTAACATCAATCCTATTTTCTGGATTTTCCAAATATATAATTTATCATTATTTTGTAGAACTCTATTACAAAAGCCGACTTCGATTCGGTTCGTTTTCTAGTATTCAAATCTATATAAACCTTCATCCAAGGCGACTGTTTAAACTTTAATGCTTTCTTGATTTTTTTAACTTTCAACCTAAGGCTAGTGACCTGTTTTAACGTTCTATAGTGAACAATATAGTTCTTTTATCGAGTAAATTTGGAATCAGTTTTTTAAATTTAGAACCTGGGGGTATAATATTTTCGGGGCATAAGGGAAGGTCTAAATGATCATAATGTAAATGCTCACCATACACTAAATCAACATATAAGATTAGTCCCAATCACTATCATCCTCAATTGACGAAACGACTAAAACGTCAATCTCAGATTGTGGCATCCCTTCGAAATTTCCATAGGGAAAATGTTGACTAAGTGCTGCAACATAGAGATTGTGAGCGTCGAGATATAATAAATATGTTGATGGCTTCGACGGGTCGTAGTCATCAACATATTTATTATTAGCTTTACTAAAGTGGAAAGAACATTGAAATACCCCCCTCGAATCCCATTATTAATAAAGCTAACCATCTCCATGTCGGTCATCAGTTGCAATTTAATCTCAGTAATTCGCTTCATAGCGTCGAAACATAACCCCGGGAAAGTAACATAATGGCAAGGATCAAGCCCATAATATTTTAAACAAACACTTCTAAAATTTTCGAAAATATCTGCTAAAAGACAAACATCAGTTTTTAAATATATATCAGAATACTCCCCAAAAGTTGAACAATTAAATTTCTCCCAGATTTTTTTTGCATAGGCGTAATGTTGTATGTTATGTCACTCCTATTTAATATACTACGGAACGCGGTTTTAGGTGGTAACATGCATTCGTTCAGTACATTCATATTAGTTACATACTCATATGGAAACACTCCCTTACCACACATTAATTTTAAGTTTCCATCATTAGAATGCATTTTCCTAATAATTTTAAGTTGGTTGGGAATTAAAGTTTCAGCTAATTTTTCCAATGATAATGGTAAAAAATATAATGAGCCTATAAATTTAATGGTTATCCGGTTGTTATTTATCGTTTTTTTAATACACATGTATTTTTCATTGGTTTTAGCTATAACTTCAATTCCTTCGTCATCATCACCAAAACCGAGTTCCGTAATAATAAAGTGAGAATCGTAATTTTGCATATCATGTAAAATTATGGGGACAAAAGATGAAAACGAACATTTCAGGTTAGAATCTCTATGTGCCGCATCTCGATATTTACCCGTTAAGTGACAGTGATCCATTACCTTATCATGGAAGCGTAATTTACCGTTACAAATATGACACGTTATTGCTGTATGGTGATTATATTGTTGTTGAATAGATAACGCTTCCATTGGTATAGGATTACAATAAATGTCACTTATACAGATAATATCTTCCCTAAGTCTAGAAATAAACATCTTCACGCAATTATTCCCGCAGTACTCTTCCATACGATCCAAATTTTTATCATAAGAACTTTTAATGTGATATGAAAAACTGTGGCGACCGTATATATTAATTTGATTGGTATAAGAAATATCAGGTTGAGGATCGCATGTAGCAATAGGTGTTAGAATTGATCCAAAATCAGCATAAATTACGAATTCCACGGGAATTGCATATGGAAGTTTTGAAATTTAACCATGTGTTTGGGGGGTTTCGATAGAACCGTTTTAACCTTCATGGAGTTTTCGAGTTGGTGATTGAGTAGTTTTGCTTCTGAATAAAAGAATAATAAACAGCCATCATATAGAAATTTGTGAGATTTATGCTTTAAAGTTGAACGGATACCAACCGCTCTAAGTTGGAAATACAACAGAAATGTCCGAAAGGTTTGTCTTTTTGATCTAAATAAAGTAAATTCGCGTGGTTGCTATGTTTATTTCTGGTCAAGTCCAAAGGTACCGTAATTTTTTCATCGACGTAAGTGTAAACATTTACACTTTTATCATTTTTTTCTTCAAATTTTCTTATGTCGGTTAGAAACAGGTATTAGCAATCGGAACTGGGTTCCGATCGTTTTGTTACATTGACCTAATAATAGAGAGTATTTTTTTAAAATTCAGCTTGATAAAAATTTATTTAAAATTAATTATTTTGAATTATGGCTTACTAATATCCTCAACCTCGATATCTTCTGAAAACCGGTCAATCCCTAAAAAAATATTAAATGACTATAATATTTATTGGTTTTTGTATTTTTATTATTTTATACGAACAACTTTCGGGATCACCAGGATAAACGGTTACAACTTTAACGTCCATCAAATTTGGATCCATTTTTTTCGCAACTTAAAGACACTTTTGAAATAATAATAGTCATTTTATAATTTAAAATTTTAACATACAGTATTCATCATTGCTGTCTTGAACGTCCATCGAATTTGCATCAATATTATTTGCAGCTTCTAGCACTGATATAATAATAATATCAATAATAATAGTAATAATACAATTAATCATTTAATTTCAGATTATAGAGCTCATCGTCGCTGTCTCTAGTATTAGAAAATTTTGTATCAGTATTTTTTCTCTCGCTCTCCTTAACCAAATTACCTTTATCTACTGAATTACATTTTAATAATTAAAATATTTAAGTTAATATAAAATAAATGCTTACCGTAAAAATTTTTCAAAGTGCTGGCACTGTAATGAACCATATTTTTCACACAGCCCGATTTTATTTCATTTTTTATATTTACAGAACACATTTTCAATACTTTATCAGCTCCTATTAATTACATTTTTTAATAACAAAAATAAATTTTTGAGATTTAAATATTACAATACTAATCTATTAAGCCGTGTGTATGCTGAAAATGTCTTGAGAAATTATCTTTTCTCGGAAATTTTTTCGAACACAAACTGCAGCCATATAAAATTTTGTTGTGTACTGTTTGCTCATGACGTATCAATGATTTCAAAACAATGAACTTCATTCCACAAGTATCACACAAATAACACATAATGATGATTATGATATTGAAAATGAGAAGACTCTAAGGTGTCGATTAAACAAATGAAATACATTTTAACCAGAAAGGAGAGTTTTTCTCGGTTTTTTGTACTTCACTTTGTAAACTTCTATACATTTTATGCCAACTTGCAGCAGTCCCTAGGCTGGAGATGATTTTCCAATAAATTTTTATTTAGACGTTTTCAAACGCTTAATATAACATCTTTATATATACTTTTTTCAATAAGTTATTTTACTGATGTTATATTATAGACGTATACATTACTCTTTTTTACTTATATCTGTACTTTGTAGACATTACGTTTGCAAATTATTATTTCAAATAATTACTTTCACACTCATTTTTCTTTTCATGTATATACTTTTATTGGTGGGATAATTTTTTTAGTTTACACATTATAATTTAATATACATACGTTTTCTTATTTTACCCATGACTATTCTTAAAATTTTCATTAGAGATTAAATTATATGTAATACAATTTGTAATTATCAATATTTTTTAATTTCATTTTTTTTCAAACAATATTAATAGAAACATTATGTTGCAAATCGAACTTTGATTTTTTCGTCTATTAGATACAATCCTAAGATATTTATCGACTCCTTTTGCCAGATATTCTCAAATAAATGAAAACCTCGCTGGCAAATAAATTTGAAATGATGGTTCGTCGTCAAACTTCACCTCAGCCACTGGTGTTTCATTAAAATATTTTAATTTCATTACGTACAAACCGAAAACCTTGTACTGAACTCCTACTTTAAGATTAGATACATTCTTTCTGTGTTTAAATTTCATCTCATTTATCCATTCTTTGTTAATAACGTTCATCTAAAATATATTAATACATTTATAAAAAACGGTAGCACAGTGGGGTCGAGGCACAGTGTGGACGAGGCATAGATGGGACACGTATAGATGATATCTGACAGTGATTAAAATCACTATCATAAGAAACGCTTCGATGCAAATCNAAGTATAGATGATATCTGACAGTGATTAAAATCACTATCATAAGAAACGCTTCGATGCAAATCTGTAGATAGTGTTTCCTTTAGAGAAATTGGTGAAATATTTTAAAAGCAACATGAACTCTTATTTCTTTAATTATATCCTGATTAGTAGTTCTTTGATTTTAAAATATAATATATGAATAAATACTAATTATAGTTTTTAAATTTAATATGAAATTGTGAGGCCAGCTATGATGTATGGTTCATAGTGTTGGGCGGTTGATAAGAATTTAGAGCAGAGATGAGAATAATTAGTTGGATGAGTGGAGTGACTAGAGAAGATAGGATAAGAACGAGCATATAAGAGGAAGTATAGGTGATGCGTCAATCGTGGATAAGATGACAAAAAATAGACTTAGATTGTTTAGTCATGTTATGAGGAGAGAAGAATCGGAAGCTGT
>NW_026099896.1:11730-14519 GCF_025091365.1 Daktulosphaira vitifoliae | reverse complement strand
TTTTGTGTGTCTGTTACCACTTTTTCTCAGCTCTCACCGAACGGATTTCTTTCAACGATACGTCAAAAGATCAAAAATCGAATCTAGTCGAAGACATTACCCTTCAAAATTGAAAAAATTTCCCTCGTTCCTCGTAAATGGGGAAAACCTCCAAAAAAATTACAAATTTAAAAATCGCTAATTTTTTCAATTTTTTTTTATTAAAAACTGCCGTAACTTTTCAAAAATAAACANAAATCGCTAATTTTTTCAATTTTTTTTTATTAAAAACTGCCGTAACTTTTCAAAAATAAACATATCAATATAATTTTTTTTTATATAGATGTTTGATGTCTTTTCTTATTATTTGGTATATTTTTTTTGTAAATTTGACTTTTTTTCTGCCCACAGGGGGGGATTTAAAATGACAACTTTTTCACAAAAAATTAACTTTTTCAAATTAACTTTTGAAAATGTTCCGGAAGGTCTGACACTTTTATATATATCTTAAATTAAAGTTAATGTAATGTACTTTAATTTGAAAAAAAAAATTTGACCTCTGGACTTATCTTCATGGTGAAAACGGCTACCGAATGCTATTTTTGTGTGAAAATTTTCGATTTTATAATTGACATTTTTTACTTTAAAGTGCTATAACTTTTACAATTTTACATTACAATACAATTTTTTCATGAGAAGTAGTATTTATATACATCTTTCATTTTACATACTGTTTTTTAAATCAGACTATTTCCCTATATATGGGGGGCTTCAAATATAAAAAATGCATATAGAAAGTAGAACTTTTTCAACTGAACTTTTGAAAGTGTTCCGGAAGGTCTGACACTTTTATATATATCTTAAATTGAAGCTTATATAATATACTTTACCGGTTGTATACAAGTGGCGCTACAAATGATCGGCGGCCAAACAATGTCTAATTAATTTAATATATTTACTTTTTCATCTGTTCACATCTTATTATAGTTTAAATAAACAATAATATAACATGGTGTCAGGTGTTATCGAACTTTAAATATTTTGGTAACAAGTCATACAATGTCAAAAAGTCGTAAAGTCACTTTAGAAGAAGAAAAAGAAGAAATGTCTACTGGTTTAACTGGGAATATTCAACCACTATCTTTAGATGGTAATTTATCATTAAATTGGTCCGAATGGATACAAGAGTTTAATATATATTTGTCAGCTACTGGCTATGATTCTCTGAGCGAGCAGAGAAAACTATCTATTTTTCTACACTTAATTGGAAAACAGTCACTTAAAATATTCAATTCATTTAATATTGATATTAATAAAGCAAAATTAGAAGAAGTTATTATTTTATTCTCTAATTACTTCATTCCTAAAAAGAATGTCATCATTGAGCGACATAAATTTTTTACTCGCTTACAATCAGTTGATGAAAGTATTAGTGAATATGTTGCTGATTTAAAAAACAGAAGCATGTCATGTGAATTTGATAATCTTCGAGAAAGTCTAATTAAAGATGTGTTGATTTTTGGTCTGCATAATAAATGGCAACAAATAAAACAAAATTTATTGAAAGAAGATGGATTAACATTAGACAGAGCAATGGAAATTTGTACTTCAATAGAATTATCAAAACAGCATATGGAAGATTTGGTTGTTGGTTCAAAAGAGGAGAATGTTTTAGCAATACAGGCAAGGAGAGAGTCAAATCAAAAAAGGTCAGATAACAGAAACCAAAGAAAGTCATCACAATCACTAACAAGGTACACTAACTTTAAAAATACTTCTAATGTTCATAATAACAATACTTGTACACGTTGTGGTCAAAAACATAAATATAAATGTCCTGCCATAGGTGTTAAATGCAATACTTGTAATCGTTTTAATCATTTTGCTAAATATTGTAAATCAAAGGCTGTTAGAACTGTTATTGAGTCTCCTACTGATTTATATTTATAACTTTTTTATAGGTACTATTAGTACTAATGTAAATACTGTTAATAATAATGTTGAAAAAAATTTAGTTTGGTTAGTTGATTTGTATATAAATAATGAGATTTTAAAATGTCAAATTGACACTGGTGCTCAGGTTAATATCATATCAATAAATAATTTTTTGAAACTTAACTTAAAAGAGTCATTGATTAATAAAAATACTAAAGTTAAATTGATATCCATACATTCTAAAGTAATACCAGCTGTGGGTAGCTGTAATATTAAATGTGGGTACAAAAATTAATTTGAAGATTTAGTTTTAGCTTCGATGCGAAGCTGAGAAGGTATTAATTTTACCATGATGTGTTTATTTTTTTTTTTGTGTCTGTCACTACTTTTTCTCAGCTCTCACTGGACCGATTTCTTTTAACAATACGTCAAAAGATCACAAATTGTATCTAGTTGAAGACATTACCCTTAAAAATTTAAAAATTTTCCCTCGTTCCCCGCAAATGGGGGAAATATCCAAAAAAATTACAAATTTAAAAATCGACAAATTTTGTCATTTTTTTCACTTTTTTTTCTTAAAACTTCCATAACTTTTTCAAAAATCAACAAATCAACATAATTTTTTTTTAAACTAAAACCTTAGATATTTTCCTTTCATTTGATATAATTTTTTTGAAAATTTAACACTTAACCTGCTCATGGGGGGGGATTTAAAATTGCAACTTTTTTACAAAAACTAACTTTTTCAACTTAATTTTTGAAAATGTTCCGGAAATACTGCGTCCTTTAAACATATATCAAATTAAAGCTTATTTTATGTACTATAAAATGAAAAAAAAAAATTTGTCCCGACACTTTATCTTCTGCATGTAAAC
>NW_026099896.1:1868-10230 GCF_025091365.1 Daktulosphaira vitifoliae | reverse complement strand
ATAATATAATTATCTTTTCATCTGTTCACATCTTATTATAGTTTAATTAAACAATAATATAACATGGTGTCAGGTGTTATCGAACTTTAAATATTTTGGTAACAAGTCATACAATGTCAAAAAGTCGTAAAGTCACTTTAGAAGAAGAAAAAGAAGAAATGTCTACTGGTTTAACTGGGAATATTCAACCACTATCTTTAGATGGTAATTTATCATTAAATTGGTCCGAATGGATACAAGAGTTTAATATATATTTGTCAGCTACTGGCTATGATTCTCTTAGCGAGCAGAGAAAAGTATCTATTTTTCTACACTTTATTGGAAAACAGTCACTTAAAATATTCAATTCATTTAATATTGATATTAATAAAGCAAAATTAGAAGAAGTTATAATTTTATTCTCTAATTACTTCATTCCTAAAAAGAATGTCACCATTGAGCGACATAAATTTTTTACTCGCTTACAATCAGTTGATGAAAGTATTAGTGAATATGTTGCTGATTTAAAAAACAGAAGCATGTCATGTGAATTTGATAATCTTCGAGAAAGTCTAATTAAAGATGTGTTGATTTTTGGTCTGCATAATAAATGGCAACAAATAAAACAAAATTTATTGAAAGAAGATGGATTAACATTAGACAGAGCAATGGAAATTTGTACTTCAATAGAATTATCAAAACAGCATATGGAAGATTTGGTTGTTGGTTCAAAAGAGGAGAATGTTTTAGCAATACAGGCAAGGAGAGAGTCAAATCAAAAAAGGTCAGATAACAGAAACCAAAGAAAGTCATCACAATCACTAACAAGGTACACTAACTTTAAAAATACTTCTAATGTTCAAAATAACAATACTTGTACACGTTGTGGTCAAAAACATAAATATAAATGTCCTGCCATAGGTGTTAAATGCAATACATGTAATCGTTTTAATCATTTTGCTAAATATTGTAAATCAAAGGCTGTTAGAACTGTTATTGAGTCTCCTACTGATAACTTTTTTATAGGTACTATTAATACTAATGTAAATACTGTTAATAATAATGTTGAAAACAATTTAGTTTGGTTAGTTGATTTGTATATAAATAATGAGATTTTAAAATGTCAAATTGACACTGGTGCTCAGGTTAATATTATATCAATAAATAATTTTTTGAAACTTAACTTAAAAGAGTCATTGATTAATAAAAATATTAAAGTTAAATTGATGTCCATACATTCTAAAGTAATACCAGCTGTGGGTAGCTGTAATATTAAATGTGGGTACAAAAATAAATTTGAAGATTTAGTTTTTTATATAGTAAATTTTGATTGTACTACTATTTTAGGTCTACCAACTTGTAGTAAATTAAATTTAATTCAACGAATTAATTATCTAAGTGATAGTGAAAATTTTACATTAGTTAGTTATAAGGATATTTTTGAAGGTTTAGGTAGTCTGCCTATTAAATGTCATATCCATGTTGATCCTAGTGTACAACCAATTATAGATGCACCTCGCAAAATTCCTTTTTCTTTGTATAGTCAACTTAGTGAAGAACTAGAGATAATGTGTAATAATAAAGTTATTGAAAAAGTTACAAAACCTACTTCATGGGTGAGCTCTATTGTCTTAGTAGTTAAAAAGAATAAAAAATTAAGGATATGTCTAGATCCAAGAAATCTTAACAAAGCAATTAAAAGGTCACATTATCCACTTCCTAATTTTGAAGTAATAAAAACACAACTGTCTCAAATTTCTTTTCTACTCTTGATGCAAATTCTGGTTTTTGGATGATACCTCTAGATGAAAAATGTTCTAATCTTTGTACAATCAATACTCCTTTTGGTCGTTATAAATTTTGTAGATTACCTTATGGTCTAAATTGTGCGCCTGAAATATTTAACAGAATAATGACAGAAATGTTTTCGGATATAGAGGGTGCTATTGTGTATATTGATGATATTATTGTCATGGGTACTACTAAAGAAGAACATGATGAACGTCTTAAAAAAGTGTTTGAAAGANCTAAAGAAGAACATGATGAACGTCTTAAAAAAGTGTTTGGAAGAGCTAGGGAAATGAATTTAAAATTTAATAAAAATAAATGTAAATTTGGAGTTACAGAAGTTAAATTTTTGGGTCATGTCTTTAATAATCAAGGTGTTTCACCAGATCCTGATAAAATAAAAGCAATTATTAACTTAACATTGATAATGTTTTATAAAAATTAATTAAATTTTAATCAATTCAGTTTTATGAAAAATCATTATTTAAACAAAAATTGAGGAGTGTGGTATGTTGAATTAATAACTCTGTACATTCTTATTCTTTGCTACAATAATTATATATTATTTCCTTTCTTAAAATGTCTACCAGTCGACTTACGTGATTTTTTCACAGAAGTAGATTTTTGTTTAGCCTAATTTTACTTACTTTTTAAAAAATTAATAGTTCTCATCGAACTATTGATTTTTTGGAAAATATTAATGTATCGAAATGAAATATAAATTTAACACTAAAAAAATTCACAATATATAAAATTTTAAATATTTTAAATAATAATTGAGAAATATGTACTGTCAACCAAGTTGCATTATATTATAATGAAAAATACACCTCATCTAAACAAATGATTTTGGTTTCCATTATTTTGTTATATAAATACTTTATATTTTTTATGAACGCATTTTAAAGTTATCAGGCTTTTTTTCGTAAGTATTTCAAAAATCAAAAATGAGAAATCACTTCTTAATAATGTAATTAAACAAGCAAAAAATGCAACACTAAATATTATTGTGATATAAATATTAGTATAACATACTTGAATCTAAATAAACTAAATTAGGTATTTATTTAAATGGCATAAAAACATTCTCTACTTGACGTACCTAAACCATAACTTATTCTACACCGACAATTTAGAAATTATTCTATACCCTGTTCAATTCGAGGATACTAGTTGGTTAGCGTACTAAACCGCAAATTTAATTAAAACGTCATGGCAAGGATGTAATAATCCAGCACAACTGGACAGAAATGGTTGAAGCATTCTCTACTTTTTTCTCTTCCTTTATTAGATTTTAAGATATAATAATTTAGCTAAAAATAAAATACAAAAGCTGATTTTTAAAAATTGTATCGCCTAGTCCCAATTCTGTAAAAGAGTTACAGCGTTTTTTGGGAATGTTGAATTATTTAAGTTCCTATATTCCTAATTTAGCAGATGAAACTGCAAGTCTACGCTCTTTACTTAAAAAAGATACAACTTGGCTTTGGGATGAAAATTATGAAACTATTTTTAAAAAGGTAAAGCGGTGTATTACTACACCACCTGTTTTGGCTTATTTCAATCCGTCATTACCAATTAAACTGTCCGTTGATGCTTCACAATTTGCAGTAGGTGCAGTAATTATGTAAAGTAATAAACCTTGTGCTTATGCTTCACAGTCACTTAATATGACACAACAGAACTATGCACAAATTGAGAAGGAGCTGTATGCTATTGTCTTTGGGTGTCAACGATTTCACCAATATTTATATGAACAAACTGGAAACTGATCACAAACCATTAGTTACACTTTTTAATAAACCTTTACATTCAGTTCCAATCTTATAATTTGAAGGTAGATTACGNGTTGAAAATTCAATCTTATGATTTGAAGGTAGATTACATTCCAGGAAAACAATTAGTTTTAGCAGACACTTTGTCTAGAGCGCCATTACATGATGTTGATACAAATGATCTTGAAGAAGAACTAGTCTTACATGTAAAATCATTCACAGAAAATCTTGCTATAGAAGAAACACAGNTTCACAGAAAATCTAGCTATAGAAGAAACACAACTTGAAAAAATTAAGAAAGAAACTGCAAATGATTTAGTTTTAAAAAAGATTATCCAAGTATATTTAACAGGTTGGCCTACCAACAAAAACTTAGTTGAAGATTGTCTTAAACCTTATTGGTGTTATAGGGATGAAATTAATGTCATTGATAATCTAGTTTTTAAAGGTCATTGTCTTGTTATTCCACATAGTCTAAAGTCACAAATGTTAAACTTAATTCATGAAGGTCATATGGGTATTGAAATATGTAGAAATCAAATTAAAGATGTTCTTTTTTGGCCAAATATAACTAATGATATTAAAAATATTGTTGAAAGTTGTGAAATTTGTATGAAATATCATAAAGGTAATAAAAGAGAACCGATGATAAGTCACCCGATACCTGATTTACCATGGCAAAAATTAAGTGTAGATTTTTTCTATTATAAAAATAAAACATACTTATTGGTGGTTGACTATTTTTCTAAATATGTAGAAGTAACTCTACTTGTTAATGGATCTTATGCAAAAGTAGTAATTAGCCAACTTAAAATTATTTTTGCTATATTTGGTATACCATTGGAATTAATATCAGATAACGGACCACCATATAACTCACAAGAGTTTAAATGTTTTACTAGTGACTGGGGTATTAAACACATAACGACTAGTCCTAATTATCCACAGTCTAATGGATTAGCTGAAAGAAGCATACAAACGGTAAAGAAATTACTGAAAAAAGCAATGGATTCCGGAAAAGATCCTCATATTGCTTTATTACAATACAGAAATACTCCAAAAGGTAAATTGTGTTCTCCAGCACAACTGTTAATGTCTAGAAATCTAAGAACTAAAATTCCTGTCACTAATTCTTTTCTTAAACCTAAACTTGTTAACACTGATATATATAAAAATTTAATTTTTAATANAAAAAAAAAAAAAAGAGCATGTTACATAACTGGTCAGACTGTTATCATTGTTGATAATATATACTTTGTGTCTTGTGTAACTCATATATACTGTCTTATGTATAACTATTATTAATTGTAATATCATGTCTAATTAATTTAATATAATTACTTTTTCATCTGTTCACATCTTATTATAGTTTAAATAAACCATAATATAACACATTTGACAGCCAAATCCATCACATGGCATTTCAACCCACCTTCATCACCTCACTTTGGTGGCTTATAGGAAGCCGGGGTGAAATCAGTTAAGACATTACTACTTCGATCAATTGGTTTACACATCTTATCGTACGAAGAACTGTATTCTGTACTTGTGCGCATCGAAGCCACCTTAAACTCTCGTCCATTATGTCCTTTATCGGAAGATCCCCTTAGTCTCGAAGCCCTTACCCCTGGTCATTTTTTGAACATGTAACCAACAGCTTCATTGCCAGATCCACACTTGGAACAAGTTTCGTTGTCCAAACTAAAACGATGGCGTCTCACAGCAGACATCTATCGACACTTTTGGAATAGATGGCATAATGAATATATCAGCTAATTACAAACTAGATCAAAATGGAAGCAGGAAACTAAGCCTCCTATTATTGGACAATTGGTTTTGGTCAGAGAAAACACTAGCCCTCTTGAATGGAAATTAGAGCGAATAGTTCAGCTCCATCCGGGTCCATATGGGATTGTTCGAGTAGTTACCATCGTTACTTCAACTGGGAAAAAACTTAGACCTGCTGTCAAACTTTGCCCTTTACCCATAGATTAACCTATTGTTCACTATAGCCCATTCTGATATACATTACTAATACACCTCTTTGTTGTAGATTTGCATCTAATTCGAACATTTGAACATTATAATGGCCGGCAAATATCAATCGGCAAATTCAAGATTAGCTGGTCTTGATCATTCGTCCAAACGACGTGTAGCCGACCAAGTATTGGACAAATTGGCTCAATGTCTAACAATGAACCACACTTCGTCGAACTCTATCCACCGGGCATTACTTCACGTCCAAAGAGCTCTATCAACCCTGCAGCTGTTAGGTTACCCTGTGGGTGACTGCGACGTAACTTTAGTGAGGGCTATTGTCAAGTCTATGGATGTTTTCTTATTGCAAGAATGGGAGAAAGTTCTGGAAAGTCGAAATCTTGTATCCTTACCCTCTGTCCATGAATTGATCCTCTATTTACACCATGTGGCATCACTCGCTGATATCGGTCCACTGCAGTCATCCACAGAGCCTTCGTCCATTCGTCCAACTCCATCTCCTTCGCTCTCGTCCATTCGTTCATCTACTACATGTACTGTCTCAAGCCAGCCTACTCCAACTGCTGTTGAGTCGTTTAACCAATCCCAAGAGAAGGAGAAATACACTGTGACCACGGAAAGGTGCCCATTATGTTCGGCCTTCCACCCCCTTCGTACATGTACAACATTTCTTTTAGCCCCTGGCATCAAAAGATACCATATCGCCAAAGAATGTGTCCTTTGTTTGTATTGCTTGTTACCAGGGCACAGGGCGGTACGCTGCAAAAAACAAACACTTTGCCGTATCTGCCAAGGCAATCATTCCCATCTGCTACACATCGATCACAAACCTCTCACTGACTCCCCATATCAATTTATCTAACTTCATCAACAATAGTCACTCTTCATCAACAATAGTCACTCTTCTTCAATAATAGTCTAATCTCAAGATCAACTGTCTTCATCAACCATATTTGTCCAAGTCACATCCATCGACCATCAGTTCAACATCCTTTCAGCCCATTGACCACTGGACTACTTGCCTATCCATTATAAAGGTGCATACCTTTATGGTGGGCGGTATGTTCGGGTGAACGCTCAAGGTGGTCATACTGATAGTGTATCAGCTGATGATAACACTCCACTCATCGGACGCTTGGCCGTTATGGGTTCGTACTTCAATCTCTCGAGATCCGTCGCATTTTTCTTTACTGTTTTTTCGTTTAACGCGGTTTTCTCGCTCTCGGCAACCTAATTTTGTTAATCATAACCATAAACTGTTATATTTTTTTATTGTGCTACTACTAAGATTTTGTCTTTTGTTGTTTCTTTTTTTTTTGTACACGACTGCTAGCTGTTTGTACCTGCAGTGCAATACAAGATCAATTTTATATACTATTAATTGGTAATAATTTCAATATTTTAATCTAATATTTGTTATCGATATACCTTGTGGTTCGCACATTAGCTCACATTGACCATAGGGCACAGTGTCATTTGTATAAAAAAAACTTTGGATATATTAATTCTATACTTGCTTGTCTTAATAAAATCATTTAATTAAATCACTCTCAGAAGACGGTTAATGTGCGACCCCTTAGTTCAATTGTCCAGTAAAATTAAATTTAAAATTTAGTTCAAATGGCAGTTACATTTATTAATTTTATGTTCACTTATAATAGTGTTTTGGCTTGGAACTAGATATATTTGCTCATTGTTATCGCACATGATTTTACATTTATTCATGTTGTAGTACACAGCAAGTCCAGTCCATAAGTCCAAATAATTCAAAATAATTAAATAGTTGAACTGCTCTTTCAACATTGTATCTGAGTTGACTGTCTATTGTTTAATGACATTGTTTGTTACATTATTATTACAATTTAATTTAATCGACCACTGGTCATTGTACGATTAAAGTTAATTCTGTTGTTGGTCTTGACTCATAATTTGTTAAGAATTGTTTTCATCTATTTTGTTTCAATTACCTCTCTTGAACAATTCATTTATTATCCCTTATTTAATTTGTTAACTTTAATGAAATGTGTACATTTTTTTTTGCCCAATCTCTACTAGCTACTTAATTTAATTTGTTAATATAATTGTACAATATAATTGAATCTAAGTCTGTACTAACTATTACTTTTATAATTTGCTAATTGCAATAAATTTACTTTGTTCATTGAATCACTTGTTTCCTTGAATATCCACTCTCACTTTACCTCTTTAGCACATATACAGTCCACTATCACAAATCAAGGATAATAAGTAACTAACTGAACAAAGGTCACAGATAAGGTAATTAGCGCACTGGATTTAGCTAGCTTGCGCACTGTACAAAGTTTTAGAGTAGTAGTATTTATATACATCTTTCATTTTACATACTGTTTTTTTAAATCCGACTATTTCCCTATATACGAGGGGGGTTTAAATCTAAAAAATGCATGTAGAAAGTAGAACTTTTTCAACTTAAATTTTGAAAGTGTTCTGGAAAGTCTGACACTTTTATATATATCTTAAATTAAAGCTAATGTAATATACTTTATTATGCAAAAAAAAATTTCGGACTTTATTTTATCTTCATGGTGAAAACAGACATCAAAGTTTATAAAAAAAATACGATTTTTGTAAAAAAATTCATTTTTATATTTTTAACTTTATAATGCTATAACTTTTTGAAAGATGTATGGATCAATATAATTTTTTTTTTATAGATGCATGATGTCTTTACCTATCATTTGGTATATATTTTATTTATATCTGACCCTTTACCTGCCCACAGGGGGGTATTTAAAATTACCACTTTTTCACAAAAAATTTACTTTTTCAACTTAAATTTTGAA
>NW_026099896.1:0-1682 GCF_025091365.1 Daktulosphaira vitifoliae | reverse complement strand
TTGTGTGAAAATTCTCGATTTTATTTTTTACATTTTTAACTTTATAATGCTATGACATATTGAAAAGTGTATGAATCAACATTATTTTTTTATGAGAAATAATATTTTTTAATAATCCCTTTTTCATTCTACATACTCTATCTTAATTAGGATATTAATAATGAACTAGCAGATCATGTAGCTTTTGGAATAGTCCACCAATTTTTTAAAATTAAACACTAAAGATTTGCATCGAAGCGTTTTTTTTTTTGATAGTGATTTTAATCACTGTCAGATATCTTTATACTTGATCCATCTATACCACGTCACCACTGTGCCGCGACCGCCCTGTGCTGGGTTTTTTTTACTTAAAACTACCATAACTTTTTCAAAAATGAACAAATCAATTTAATTTTTTTTTTGTAGATGCTTGATGTTTTTTCTATTATTTGGTATATTTTTTTATAAATTCAACCCTTTATCCTCCCCTGTGGGCTGGATTCAAAATAACAACTTTTTCACAAAAAATTAACTTTTGAAAGTGTTCCAGAAATACTGACACTTTTATATATATCTTAAAATAAACCTAATGTAATATACTTTAATATTAAAAAAAAAAAAAATGTTGGACTTTATTTTGTCTTCACAGTTAAAATAGCTACCGTATGCTATTTTTGTGTTAAAATTTTCGATTTTATATTTTACATTTTTAACTTTAAAATGTTATATCTTTTGAAAAATGTATGGATTAATACAGTTTTTTTATATGAAATAATATTTATATATTTCTTTCATTCGACATACTTATTTTTTTAATCGGACCATTTTTTTTAGTACAGGGAGGTTCAAAACATAAAAATGCATATAGAAAGTAGAACTTTTTCAACTAAACTTTTGAAAGTGTTCCGGAAAGTCTGACACTTTTATGTATATCTTAAATTAAAGCTAATGTAATATACTTTAATATTAAAAAAAAAAAATTTCGGACTTTATTTTGTCTTCATGGTAAAAATAGCTACCGTATTCAAAAATATGTTATTTTTGTGTTAAAATTCTTGGTTTTGTATTTTATTTTATTATAATGTGATTACACTGATTTTCATAAATATTATATCAATCTAATTGACATAGTTTAAAAAGTTAAAGATGTTTATATTATTTCGTTTCTTTGAAATCTAGAAAAATAACTTTAAAATTTGAACTAGCTAAATTTCCATTTTTATTAAGTGACGAATGCGACGTACGGTTTCTGAGACGGTATCATTTTGGTCTTTCACACCTGTGGCACTGAATTTTTTCTTAATTCTTTTTGAGTTAAAAAAAAATGTTTAACTCATTTGATTTTTATCTCATTTAGATTCAATAAGTTCAATAAATATCATGGATACCATTACTGTAGTCTCCTCTCGTGAGAAGAAATTCATATTAATATTATTTTACTATATGTGGTTTTTTTTTGTAGCTATTATTTATTTTCTCAGATCTCACTTGACTTACTTTTTTGACAAATTTTTTTATTTTTTTAATTAAACACTATCTACAGATGTGCATCGAAGCGTTATTTATGATAGTGATTTTAATCACTGTCAGATATCATCTATACTGGAACAACTATGCCAAGTCCCCACTGTGCTGGGTTTTTTTTTTTATGAATTCGTGTATAGGACTAGTTCTTAAAATTGGTTTTAAATACATATTAGATA
>NW_026099895.1:0-14536 GCF_025091365.1 Daktulosphaira vitifoliae | reverse complement strand
TGGTGGGTGGGTAGGTGAAGGGGTGAGGCGGGGGGGGGCCTAGAATCCCCTAAATTACCCTACTTATAATAAATCCGAATAAACTCTAATTTTTTTTAGTTAATAGTAAATATTTATTATATGACTAAGTGTGTTGCAACTCTATACTTATTGGGTAGCTAATCATTTTTGGTTTAATGTCTTTGTTCTAACGAACATCGCGCCGGCAGACAACGCAGAGAAACTTACGAATATATTTTTAGTGTTTAATTTTTGTCTTGGTGATTGTAGTGACGCATCCTTTCAAAGTGCTTTATTTTAGCACCGGGACACATTGGGCCACCACAATTCCGCCGNAGTGCTTTATTTTAGCACCGGGACACATTGGGCCACCACAATTCCGCCGTGACAAATCTTTTACATAGATATAAATATTTCTGAATCTTGTTTTGGCCAGGCCAGAGGAAAATTTAAGAAATATTGATGTCGATCTCTCAATAAAATATAATCTCATGAATAATATACTCATTCTACAAAGTCAACTAAGAATACATTACTTGATTATAATTATAAAAAAACATACAGTGTACAGAATCTCCTGCATATAATAATAGTCATAGATTTTGTGTAACGGTTTCGCATTATTTATAATTAAACGCTTTATTCTCAAACTGTCATATTTACTGTCGAACTCGTAGTGTACAACGTGTGAAATACAATGTGAGCTCATAATTAACATTGGATTGTTTAAAATAAGCATTACATTACGTGGGATACGAGGTAAGTACAAATTTAAATTTCCGCTTTCAAATTATAAATACTCTATTGCGTAATAAACCATTAAGATAAGTAATAAAGTTTTGTAGGATAATTGACTTCATTTATTCAATATTGTTCAACTCTGAGATCAGTTTATTATTTTTTTCACAACGTTAGTGTACATTTTTATTTATTTGATCATTACCCTCATGTATTTCAACTCCGTTTATTCACCCCTCTGAATTCTTCTTTATTTATATCATTATATCCTTACATATCTTGCCACATTATAACACGTGTGACTCCGCCATTTATTATCTTATTTAATAATTTTTATTATTATTCATACATACGCTACATTATATCTTTACTTTGACTAAGAATCAACCCTCAAATTTTCTTTTGGTACAATATAAGCATTCACACCTTCATACTAAAATCCACATCACCACCATTTTTACCCTTCATTATTCGTTTCCCTCAAACCTATTTCATACCATTCGTTCCCTATAGCTACCAACCTTTTCTTTACATTTTTGAGTCCATTTTATTTCTAATCACCCACCATAATCTTTCTATAAACTAACTCACTATATTTTATTTTATTTTATTTTTGGTTTATTACATTTATCTAAAAAAACCAATAATGTTGTTAAAAAGATCTACTCAATTGAGCGTATTATATTATTTGATTATAATTGTAAAAATTCATTGTTAAATTCAGGTAAAACTAAAAATCATTGTTTTTTTGAGAATTTTTTTATGTAGCACCAAATTCATTCCCACTTGTGGTTCGAACTTCTTAATTTCGTGAAACCGACTTGGAAACGTACGTCCCATTTGTAGGGTTGATAAAAATGACAATTCAAGCTAATTTAAATTGAAATAAGTATAACAATCTATACTATGTCAATTAGATTTATATAATATTTACTAAAATCAGAGTACTCCCCTTATAAGTTATATTAAAATTAATTAAAATACAATACCAAAAATTTCAACACAAAAATAGCATATTAAAGATTAAATAAAAATGTCAATATTTCTGGAAAACTTTCAAAACTCAAGTTAAAACATTTTTATTTTTATTCAAAAATTTTTATATTGAATTCCTTCTGTGAACAGGTAAAGGGTCAGATTTTCAAAAAATTTATATCAAATGAAAGAAAAATACCTATGGTTACAACATAATAAAAATTATTTATAGTCTATGGACATTTTTAGAAAAAAAATTTTAAAAATGTCAAAATTTACCAATTTTAAAAATTGTAATTTTTTGATCGATTTCTCCCCCATTTATGGAGAACGAGGGAATTTTTGAGAATAACATCTTCGACTAGATACGATTTATGATCTTTTCACATATCGTTGAAAGAAATCAGTTCGGTGAGAGCTGAGAAAAGGTAGACAAACACAAAAAAATGATAATTAAAAAATTAACATATCATGATAAAATTAATACCTCCTCGATTCTCATCGAAGCTAAAAAAATAAAGTAAATGATTTATTTCTTTATTTTTAGATACGCAATTATAGGTAAATATATGTGCAAAAAACATTTGTCGTTTCATAATTTAGTAACCAGAATTAACGTTTATCATTTTTTTTTAATAATATAGAAAATTTTTATGTCTATTTAATGATAAATTAGTAACTATTAAAGAAAACCATCTGCAAAATATCAAAGCTTATTTATAAACTTAAATTTCAGTATTTCATGTTGATTGAAACAAACAAAGGAGGTTTTTTTATAGTATTTTGAGTATAATAATGACGATAAAATAATTATATAAATTACTAAGGTTTTATACCTGTCATTTATAAATAAAATGTTTATATTAATAGTAATATTAAATATTAAAACCAAAATTTAATTTATTAAACGCTTTGTTTGCTATTTAAAAAATATATAAAAATGGCCTTTCAACGCTAAAAAACCATAGTATTGTTATAATAGTTTTAGTTATCACTTTTATTCAAATACAACGATAATCAATCCAAAAATGTATTTTTACATTTTCTTTGTTGTTTATCTAGCAAATAATTTTTCTAATGGACTTATTTTTGAGATCAATCCTTTGGATGAGGTAAATAGATAACATTTAATTTTTAAGAAAAGTTAATGGTTAAAAGTTTTCTAATTAGAAAATTAATTTTTAGGAATAGTTAGTTGTTTATTGAGACATATATTATTTTTTATTCTATCTTACTTAGATATATGATTTTCCGAAAAAAAAACATATAAACTTGTATTATTTTTTAAATAGCATAAATAAATAAAATAATCTATGTTGAAATCATGAATTATAAATTTTGGACATGTAGAAATTATGAAAATTTTTTAATTTGTTAAAATAAAATATCTGATACTTTGCTCTCATTTAAATTTTTACTTAAAATTATTTTTCTAATTTAATTAATTTATTAATTAGTCAGTAATACGATACTCAAACATAATTTTGCATGTTTATACATTTGGCAGTAAAATCTTACTTTCTAGTAATTAAAATGTTACATATGAATTCCTTAAAATTAATATTTACAAAACAATTATGGGTTCTCTACAGTATAAATACAGTCATTTAATTAGATACAGTACCAAATATCTATGTCTGATTTGAATGATTCTTGAGTTAAAAAAACCAGAACAGGAGGTCACGGCATAGTGGGAACAAGTATAAATTATATTTGACAATGATTAAAATCACTATTATAAAAAACACTTCAATCAAATCTGTAGATAGTATTTCATTTTTAGAAGTAATTATTAAATTATTCCCAAACAACGTGAACTTTTATTTTCTTATTCATATCTTGATAATTTATAATTATAATATTTGAATAAATATACTATGAATCTATAAAATATAATACATACTATAAAAATGAAATTTAGCATAAAAGTGATATTCAATATTTTGTATTGTAATTTTAACTAACTAATAAAATAATATTTATCTTATTACGAATGTGACTGGTCAATAACAAATTTTGAAATAGTACTTCGTAATGAATAACATTACACACCTTACCTTTACTATATTATACTAGTAATATTTATTAAATATTATAACTTTTGAAATAATAACTATGAACTACAAGTCATTTTCTTGAATAGATCATTTTTATTTTATAAGCTAGTTAATATGTACGTAAACAAAAATAGTATTTTTTTTTAACTACGGCAGCCATTTAACACATAAAACATAATTCGTCAGGATAACATAAGTGAAATAATACGTACTTCCGTTCGTGAAAAGATAGTCTATAAACACCATAGGCTGATGAACATTCATATCAAGTTTCATATCAGCTAAATATGTACACCAAACTTGTTGTATACTTCTCGCCATCGGAACACGGTATTCGTTTATCACTACCAGTATGTCTTGTAACTGGTCAGCGTCTAAGTCTGTGGTAACTTCATCTGCAGTTACAAGTTCATTATTAACTTCACACGTACACATTTCTTTGTTTTTACACAACTCAGTGAAGGTTACGCCACGATAACTGTGTCACCTCTTTTGAAAACAAATTGTTCATTAGGCAAGTTCAACACAGGCACTTGTAATAAACCAAAAATAAAAAGAAAGAAAAAGAAAATAATTGGCTAAAAATTGGTAGATTATTATATTATTATTGTTATTAATTTTATAAGTTTTTTTGTAGATTTAATGTCTTCAATTTTATTTAAATTAATTTTCTCATTAATTGTTTCTCTCATTAATTATTAATGGTTTATCACGCAATAGATTGTTGGAAGTTCGAAAGAATAGATTAAATTGTACTTATCTTACGTCTATGTAATACAATAATATTTCAAGTAATCCAGTGTTGATTTCCGCATTAAACGCATTACGTATACGATTTACACTATTCGTCATATAGTCTATATAGTTACTTATAAAAACGATTCAAGACTTTAAATAATATGATTTAATTACACAAGGTCTACATTTGTTCTTACTTGTGAATGATTCTAAACACTCTGTATTTTATTATAAATACAATTTTTATTTTTTTATTTATTAATTTTTTTACGTCTGTAGAATAAGTATTTTTTTTAGAGTATATTTTGTCGAGAAATCGACACCAATATTTCTTAAATATTCCTCTGTCCTGGCCAAAACAAGATTCAGAAATATTTATATCTATGTAAAAGATTTGTCAAGGCGGAATTGTGGTGGCCCAATGTGTCCCGGCGCTAAAAAGCACTTTGAAAGGATGCGGCACAATAATCATGTAATAAACCAAAAAGAAAAAAAAAGATTAAAAAAAAAAGAGAGTTTATTTTAGAATTTGGTTGGAAAATAATAAAATAATATGGTGAAGGGTAGGTATAATAAAATATTATAAGATGATAGGTAGGTTTATAGGGATTAATAATGGAGGATAAGAAAAAAAAATGGTGGTGATGTGGATTTTACTATTGAATGTATAAATGCTTATATAGTATCAAAAGAAAATCTAAGGGTTGGTTCTTAGTCAGACCAAAGATATAATATAGCGTATGTATGGCCGAATAATAATAAAAATTATTAAATGAGATGGTGAATGGCGGATTAACACATGTTTAAATGTGGCAAGATATGTAAGGGTGCAAAGAATATAATAATATGAATAAAAAATGATTCAGAGGGGTGAATAAACGGAGTTTAAATACATGAGGGTAATGATCAAATAAATAAAAATGCACAAAAGCGTTGTGACAAAAATAATGAACTGATCTCGGGGTTGAACAATATTGAATAAATGAAGTCAATTATCCTACCAAACTTTATTACCTATCTTAATGGTTTATTACGCAATATAGTATTTATAATTTGAAAGCGGGAATTTAAATTTGTACTTACCTTGTATCCCACGTAGTGTAATGTTTATTTTTGACAATCCAATGTTGATTATGAGTTTATACTGTATTTCACACGTTGTACACTTTGATTTCGACAGTAAATATGACCGTTTGAGAATAAAGCGTTTAATTATAAATAATACGAAACCGTTACACAAAATCTATGACTGTATTATTGTATGCAAGAGATTCTATACACTCTATATTTTTATAATTATAATCAAATAATGTATCTTTAGTTGACTTAGTAGAATGAGTATATTGTTTGAGAGATTATATTTTATTGAGAGATCGACACCAATATTTCTTAAATTTTCCTCTGGCCTGGCCAAAACAAGATTCAGAAATATTTATATCTATGTAAAAGATTTGTCAGGGCGGAATTGTGGTGGCCCAATGTGTCCCGGTGCTAAATTAAAGCACCTTGAAAGGATGCGGCACAATAATCACCAAGACAAAAATTAAACACTAAAAACATATATTTGTAAGTTTCTCTGTGCTGTCTGCCGGCGCGATGTTTGTTAAGACAAAGACATTAAACCACAGAAGATTAGCTACCCAATACACATAGGCTTACAAATATATTCTAACCTAACACCTAACTTTAAAAATATTTAATTGCAACCTTTACTCTGTCTGCCGGCGCGATGTTCGTTAGAACAAAGACATTAAACCACAGAAGATTAGCTACCCAGTAAGTATAGAGTTGCAATACACTTAGTCATATAATCAATATTTATCATTAACTGAGAAAATTAGAGTTGATTCGGTTTTATTATAAAAAAAAAATGTTTTATTTTAAAATATTAATTGACATTTATTTCCATGGTAAAATAAAAATAAAATATCATTATATAATGAACAAATTAAATTAAATTAAAAGATTCACCAAAACAAAATTCACTTTAAAATTTCTAAGTGTCATTTAGTTTTAAAGAAAAATATTCTAAGTCCAAATAAATTAAAAAAAACGACTAAGTGTTTTAAAAATTGAAAAATATTCTAAGTCCAAATAAATTAAAAAATAAACTAAGTCCCAGAGAGTAGAATTTTGAGTAGAGTGTCGCAGATTTTGTGTAATTTAAAATAGCCGAAAGAACTGATTTTAATAGGAAAAAATGGGTTTTTATAGTAGACGAGGGTCGTGTAGCGATCCCTAGTGTGATCTTAGAAATTGTAGATCTTAATTAATAGTTGAATGTGATTGGCTGGACTTAGTTGAGAACCCTCACATGGGCGTGACTTTGAATCTGTACGATAATCAGATTTAATTGACTACTTTATTGATTATTTTAAGTCTTAGATAAGGGAACCCTGTTTTGGTGATCTTGTGAATTCATATTATATGACATACATGTACAAAAGATAACATAATATAATATTTTAATATTATAAGTAATAATATAATATTACAATCACCAAGACAAAAATTAAACACTAAAAATATATTCGTAAGTTTCTCTGCGTTGTCTGCCGGCACGATGTTTGTTAAAACAAAGACATTAGCAACGAGACTAGCTACCCAGTAAGAAAAGCTCACAATAAATTTTTATTATTAAATAAAAATCTAAGGTTAGGTTGGATTAGTTATTAAAATAAAATAATTTTAAGAAGATGTAATGTTTAAAATATTATTTGATATTTATTCTCACAACAAGAAAAATAAAATTTTATTAATGATTGAACAAATTAAATTAAATTAAAAGATTCACCAAAACTAAATTCATTTTAAAATCTCTAAGTGTCATTTAGTTTTAAGGAAAAATATTCTAAGCCCAAATTAATTAAAGAAAATGACCAAGTCCTGGAGAGTGAAATATTGAGTAAAACTTCGTAGATTTTGTGTATTTTAAAATCGTCAAAAAGCACTGGTTTAGATGGGGAAAAATGGCTTTTTATAGTCTGAAGGGGGTAGGCCAGCGATCTCTACCGTGATCCTGGAAGCTCAGGCTTTGTATTCTAATTGGTTAATTAAAATGGGGTTCCTGCGTGTAGGCGTTACTTAATAATTTCTACAAGAGTGAGATTTTATCGCATAATTAAAGGGTTATTTTGTATTTTAAATAAGAGAACCCTGTTTTGGTGACTGTATAATCATAATATGTGGCATACATGTACAAATGATAACATCATATTATATGTTAATATTATATGTAATAATATAATATTACACACTTGTTCGTCAGTCGAAACTAAACATGGAGGGACCAATTTTTTTGAAGGACGGAGTCCTACTTTTTTACACATTTTTCGGTAAACTTGTACCAGCTGATATATGTCCAACATTATTTTTCGGTCATCGGGCACTACATTAACAGGCATTCTTGCTACTACTCCATCAATAGATATATTTGCCTCAAAACGACCTAACGAATGAACTTTACCAAATTTTACCATATCCAACAAATTCATCTGTTACTTGAGCATCGTAGTCAATTAATAGATTATTGACATCATTCAAACGCATACGACACACGCTACTCCCATATCGACGTATACTCTAACTGTAGTACCGTTTATGACAGCGTCTTTAAAGTACTTAGACTGTGCACCTGCATGTCCAACTTGAAGCACTTGTCTATTATTATATTGCTTTGTCATAGTCATTTGTGAGGTACTTAGGGTCGTTGCAATTGTACTTGTATTTCTCCTCACACGACAGTCTCATACTCTGTGACCAGAGGATGGACATTTAAAACAAGTTAGAGTTGGTTTTTGGGGACAAATTTTTGAACACTAAACTGCGTAATTATTTTCGGCTCACAATTAGCCCAAGTTGAAAATAACTATGTACGCGTATAAGACAACAATAGTCTTTTTTATCGACAAAATTATAATTTTCAAACACATGCAGATTTTTTTAAAAAAAAATGTACGCTTTACCACGCACAATGAAACATTCGCAAAAAAAAATGTTATAATTTTAACGCATACTTAAACACACTCGAACTAACCCTCCACTCGTTATCCACACGTTTATCCCACACCTGAACTATAATAATACTTTAGAATCTATAAAATACTCAATAATATAGAACCAAGACGTCAAGGTTTAATATATAATAAGTGAGTAAATATATATATATATATATATTATGTTTATAACAAAATTAGTAATACAAGAATATCGCGGGTACGGAGACGGTAAAAGTTCAACTAACTCGTATTATCGTCTATATTGGTGACACAACTAGTATAGCAACGATAAGCTAACCCCTCTGCTACTTTCATGCACTATATAAACTATACATTTCATTAACAGATCATTTTCAAAACTTAAGTTGAATAAGTTAACTTAAATACAAAAATTATCATTTTGAATGCATAAAGCTTCGCATCGAATTTGACCTTTATAAGGTAAAAGTGATAAATTAAAAAAATAACTTTTGCTTTCATCTATATCAACTATACTTGTTCAAACTATACTGGTTTTTTTTAAATAATATTTGGAATAAAGGTTTTAGCTTTGACGCAAAACTGAAAAGGTTATTTTTATTATTTGTTTTAATTATTTATACTTTATTAGTTTATTTTCGTGTATCTATTTGCATATTTTAATAGCTCTCATTGGATTAATATTACTCAACTACACTGCAGTAACGCAGGACAATGTCCCGACTGAAGAACTATTACACAATATTAGGGTCCTTTCATCAATTTCTATTTTCAAAAATTTTATGATTTGATTTTAAATAAACAATAATTATTATATTATAATTTATTCAAATAATTCTTTAGTGATATAAATAAAAAACACTGAAGAAAACTTCATAATTAAGGTTATTTCTTACTGTATTCAACATTTAATTAGGCCACCTTAGAATATTTTCTAGTATAAAAAATATGTTACTCTTTTGACTTATAACATCAATTCAATTGTTGAATGTGAAGAAATTATTTTTGTTGTTACCACTTACACTAGTTACAGTTGAAAAAACTTTCAAAACTGAAATTAATTAAATTCACAAGTTTATAACACAGAGTAACATTGATTTTCAGAGAACATATTATTATTTTATTATTTTTGTATTATATAATATAAAATATAAAATATTTATATTTAATATTCCTGTTCTAGTATTAATGATAAAATTTTAACAAATTTACAGCATCAAAGACATTATTTAATTTATTTTATGATACAAATTTTAATTTTATTTTATTAGCACAAAAAAAAAATGTTGCAGTTAATTGAATATTTTTGTTCCCTATTTATTAATTAACATTTAATGTATTAAATGTATATTTTTTCGTTGTATTGTCCAAGGAAATAGATACAACATGTCGATTTAAAATTTAAATATGAAGTCTTATTTTGCATTGTTTACGCTTTGAAACTTATAAATATATTTAATCATTATTTATGGATATTAATGCTTATTTTGTTACAAGCAATTCAATTTTATTATAATATTTATATTGTTCATTAAATTCGTTTTAAACTTCTTATAGACTTAAAATACACTCGATTCTAGAGGTCGTGCTTTTTATTTAATTATAGTGTTCATCTATGGCACAATCACATTTTTTTTAGGTGGGGTAATTTTAAATTATACGAATGATTGTTTTTTTACTGAAAACACTACTACCAATCAATAATAATAAAATTATTTGAACAAACTAACAATTTAAAAAACTTAAAACCCGCGCTAAAAGACATATGATATTTGTATACTTATTGCTAATATTCTAAAACTTCTTACAGTATTCTCTTTTAAGTTTCTAAACTTTGTCACTTTAAATAAAATATATAGATTCTAAAGCAAAACCTAATTTTTTCAGGAAAATACTTATGGGAAATTTTTTTTTATATTAAATTTTTATAACCAGTTTATAGAAAACTTCGGTATTTTAAATTAAGTTGGATTTTTTAAAAAACCATAAAGGTGCATACATTTAAGAAACAATGGTAATATAACAATTTCTCTAGAACTTGAACACTAACGACAGATTTGCGTTATACTGTTTTTTATAAAAATGATTTTAATCACTGTCAGATATCAACTATTCTTATCCCAACTATACCACAACTTATTGTATTGCGACCTCACTTACTGAATTTTTATAACTAAATCTGAAGAATTTATGGCCATATTATTATTACTTATAATGTCGTCTAATTAATTTCAGAATAAAGAATTAATTGATCCAGCAATACCTAAATTGATGAATTATTTTAATGCTAATAAAAAAGATACAAATGGTATGAAATTTGAAGAACTTGCAAATATGCTGAAACAATATGATTGGTTACAAAAAATACCTCATAAAATAATCAGATCATCATTCATAGAACTAATTAATGACAGTAAGTAAAACTTTAATTATGATATACAAGTTGAATTTTATTTTCAACAAATACTATTATAACTTAATTTGTGAAATTAATGTATTTTCCTATTTTTTCGCTGTGTCGTTCAAGGAAATAGATACAACAATATTTTGATTAGACATATAAATATGAAGTTTTATTTCACATTGTTTAAGGTTGAAATCTTATAATTACATGTAATCTTTATTTATGCATATTAATGCTTAATTTGTTACAAGCAATATAATTTTATTATAATAATTATATTTTTCCATTAAATTCGTTCTAAATTTTCGTGATTTGTTTTATTTTTAATACTAGGCTTTGCCTAGCTGGGACACTGTGAACCTCACACGCATTCAGTGAGTAAGCCTCTTAAGTATACCTGATTTAGGTAGGAGTACCCGACTACGCCGGGCACAATAAGTATTTTGCAGGAAAAATATTACATTAGAATTAGTGTAACAATAATTTTCTTAAAAATTTCGTAACGTGACAGTAAAGTATCTGTTCTTTTTTTTTTGTGTATTTGTATATCTAAGTATATGTGTGTGTTCTCAATTATCTTGGTTGAGCCGAATGAGTACTGCGACGGCGTTTATCATTTAAATAATTATGATAAGGTGGTTTGATTTGCTTGAGCGCGTGCGGGATAGTCAGCTGTATATTACTTCGGACCAGTTCATGGACGGCATTTGTGTGTACATCCACCCCGCTCCTTTCCTATCTTGAACGTCATTTGCACTGCTCACCACATACATTGACGCCTTATGATTTAAATTGTTCTTAATAATTTCCAGCACTAGGTATTTAATATTTTTTGACCCCTACTCTAAAGGCTAGCCGTGTTGTCGCCAACGGACCACCGGGCCAAACGCCAGACGTTTTGTCGGAAATTAGCCATTGTCGCCACTGGTTGCTGGTTAGTTTTTGTCCGTAGCGATCGTGATTTTTTGTTGTATGCACTGCAACTGTTTTTTTAACACGCTTATATTAGTTTCACATGTATGTTGTTTGTTTGTTGTAAGTTTGTAACTCTGCAAGCGCCACGTGTTATTATACTCGCGTATACCGTCGCCAAATAAGGGTCTTGAGACTAGACTATCGTAACGCATTCACCTCACCCCGCTCATCAATCGCTGATAACACTATTCGATATTATTTTATTTTTGGTTTTCGTACCCGTACATGCAGGACCGGATTTTAGGGAGGGCTAAGTGGGCTGCAGCCCAGAGCCCCCACAAATTTGGTATACATTGGATCACAAATATGATAATTGTTATTAAATAAGTAAAAAAATATATTTCCTTGTTTATGTATAAGGGGCCCCCACAATGCATTCCGCCCAGGAGCCACCACATACCTAGGTCCGCCATTGCGTACATGCATGCGTATAATTAATATTATATTTATATATAAACAAATTTTTATTGTTTATTATGAGATATAAACATTTAATGGTTCAATTTTTTTTGAGTTAATATACATGTACAATACAAAAGGGATTACAAATACAAGTAGCTAATTGGTTTTTATGACGATATTCGCAGGTATATAGCCTTTATATTAATAGTAGTAAGACACATTGTGAATTTATAAATACACAAACTGCCAATACATAAATTATATCTATTGATAGTCATATTTGACAATAAACACTCCGTGACTGACTGTGACAGCGATGTCAAAAATAAATATAGTTTAAAAAACTAAAGCACACGCTTTTAAAGCACATCGAACTAAAAAGTTAAAAATAATTTTTTGTTCGATGTGCTTTAAAAGCGTGTTTTTTAGTTTTTTAAACTATATTTATTTGTGTATATTTATTTTTCGTGAGTCTCCGCTATATTAAGTATGTAATTTTTTTTAATTTTATGGCGTCGGCTGAACCTGCCCCTGTTCTTTAGCACTTCGGGACTAGTAATGTATATTTATTATTTCATGTTTTGAGACAGAATATTTTTTTTAGTACGCCGTGCCATAAGCACGTGTGGTGAATTTTTTTATTAAATGTTTTTTGTTAGGTGTCCTCATTTTTTTTATTTTATTATTTAGGTCCCGCAACATGGCAGGCGAGTTTAAAGACCACCTGTCGTGTTATATATTTTTTTGTGATTATTATATATATATATATATATATATATATATACATAGATTTTATTTCATATTATATTGAGTGATGTATACATAATTAGTACAATATGGTGACGTAGTGCATTTTATTCCGAGGTGTCCCAACGTCTTGTAAGTTAAGTTTAATTGCTTAAGACCAATCGCTTACTTGGGGCGTATACCCATCGTGCTTAGCGGTAATGCCGCGATTAATAGCCGGTGGGTACCCGAAGACGTTCATTAATGAATTAGAGAATACAATTGTAGTATCTTATTGTAAAAGTGTAGGTGTAACTATTTTTTTTTATTATTAATATCTGTTTTTTTTCTCTTTATTCCCCTTTAAATTGTAGACGAGGTTTTTTGACCGTTTGGTTTTTTGCCTCGTATTAACTTAATTTATTTTTTTACTTAATAAAGTACTCTTAATTTAACTTTAACTCAATGGACTCGTGTGATTTTTTATTTTTCTTCCTATAAAAATCAACTCCCCTCGTTTATAAGGTACGGGCAACGGCCTTGTATAAGGTCATCCCTGATCATCATGGTTATGTGACATCTGTCACGAGGTACTGGTGTACATCAACTATCAACGACTCAATAGACATCAAATACAACTTTTGTATTTTTTTTATCTTAAATTGCTTTCAGTTACAATATTTTTTTTTTAAATTCTACTGCGGTCCGACAATACATTGTCTCGCCCAGTGGGCTGGCTACCCTTTCTTTTTGTATTTTTCAATGCGCCATGAAATTTATAAATTTTCCGTTGTAACCAATTAATTCAATATTTTTATAATATTTGTAACCTTTCAATTTAGTTATTAAAATCAGGAAAATTCAAAAAGAAATAATAGTAAAATGTATTCGGTATAAGTTTGACATTTTTAATAAGGTATTTATTGAGGTTTTTTACACCCTCTTGGATGTATTCAGAAATTATTTTAAGAGAGCATTTAATTTTTTTCATTTTGGTGGTAAAAATGTTATAGAATACTTTTGCTGACCTTCAACAATAATTTTCCGGGAGTTTCATGTCCGAATACTTTCGTTGAAAAAAAAAATGTTGAAAATAGGTTCACACAAAGTAATTTTCCCAGAATAGCTTTTTTTTCATGATCAATTATATAATAAGATAATTAGAGATAAAATGAATAGATTCTAACGCGAATTAGTAATTTTTTTGAAAAATATCTATTCTTTAAAGTGATACTTTTATTGTTATTGGAAATTATTTGTATTTTAAAATAAGTTGAATCTCATAAGAAAACAGAATTGTATACTTTTAAAAATCCATAGAAACACATAATTTTTAAGAAAAAATATTATTGCTGAATAAATTTCATCATAATGCTATGCCTTTATTTTAAAAAAACACACAAATCATGATCAAGTAAAGAACTTTACCGGAAATAAATCATGATACAATATGGCTATAAAAGACATCAGTAGGGTAAAATAGAGAGTTCTAGAACCCCCCCGCCTCACCCCTTCACCTACCCACCTACCGTGGGTGGGCGTGG
>NW_026099894.1:0-14570 GCF_025091365.1 Daktulosphaira vitifoliae | reverse complement strand
TATATAGTGTTTAATTCTAAGAAATTGGTGAAAAATTACAAAAGCAAAATGAACTCCTATTTTCTTATTTATAACATGATTAGTAATTCTTATATTCAATAATATAATATATAATTATATTATAATCAATTTTTTAATTATATATTATATCATTTTTATAATTAATTGTTTTCAAATTATTATTGATTATTATTTTTAATATGTTAAAAGTAATTACTTTTAATCTACTTTTTTTTCTCTTTATAGTTTGTAATAAAAAAAAAGTGAATTAATTACCATGACTTTTAGCTCAACTTGCAAGTTTCAAATTGACATAATTAAATAAAAAAAAATGGTATTGTTAAGATTAATATGCACTCAGGAATTTTTATAATTACTATTTACAGTAAATTTATTAGTAAAGCTCGATTTTTTTGCATTTTTATCATAATAGATCAATTAAATAGAAATAGTAATAATTTCTAATTAACTTTTGGTGTTTAAAAAGATTCTACAATTCAAATATGCAGAACTGAACATAATTTTATTTTCAAGTTTTTAATTAACTGTAAAAAAAAATGGTATTGATAATTGAAATATTGGAAAGTCGCAATCAAATTAAAAAGGATGCATACATCATAGAAAAAAACAAACTATAAATTGTTACTATTGATACATATCTATGAAAATTCAAAATACATACGTGATCTCATTAAAATATAATATCATTAGCTTTTCTTTTAATATAGCATACTAAATAAAAATAATAATATTGTTATTAGAATGTTTTCCCGTCATCTATGACACAGGCAATAGCTTTTAGATGGGATGTTAAAATGATTAATAATAAAAATTTACAATAATGTTAATGTTATGAAATAATTATAGAAAGTTTCATTTAAAACTGCTGAATACCACAAACAAAAATTCATCTTGGAAGGATTATTCATAATAAAAATTTTCACTACCAACCCCAAACGAAGAAATATTCACCATGTAATTATTTTTGACAGAGGGGATATGATACCCCTACTCTTGAAATTATGTCAGTGGAAATAAGTACAATATTTACATTGTAGATTTTAATTGAGATGCCACAGAAATCATTACCATAAACATTCAATAATAATGTAATGTGTTATATCACATCCTTTTTCAATAAAATATTATAATGATTCTTAAAAAACCCAGCACAGTGGAGTCGAGGCACAGTGTGGACGAGGCATAGATGGGACAAGTATAGATGATATCTGACAGTGATTAAAATCACTATCATAAGAAACGCTTCGATGCAAATCTGTAGATAGTGTTTCATTTAGAGAAATTGATGGATTATTCCAAAAGCAACATCAACTCTTATTTCTTTAATTATATCCTGATTAGTAGTTCTTTGTTTTTAAAATATAATATATGAATAAATACTAATTATAGTTTTTAAATTCAGTATGATATTGTGAGGCCAGATATGATGTATTGTTCATAGTGTTCGGCGGTTGTTAAGAAAGTAGAGCAGAGAATAAGTGTAGCAGAGATGAGAATGCTTAGTTGGATGAGTGGAGTGACTAGAGAAGATAGGATAAGGAACGAGCATATAAGAGGAAGTAAAGGTGTTGCGTCAATCGTGGATAAGATGACAGAAAATAGATTTAGATTGTTTAGTCATGCTATGAGGAGAGAAGAATTGGAAGCTGTAAGAACAGTTATAAAAAATGAATTTTGAAGGAAAAAGAGGCAGAGGAAGACCAAAAAAGTGATTGACGGATGTTATTGAATGCGATATGAGGACAGCTGATGTGAGCGTAGAAGATGTGGGAGATCGTGTCAAGTGGAAGTTTAGGATAAGGGTGGCCGACCCCAAGTAGTTGGGATTAAGGCAAAGAAAAAAGAAAAAGATTACCAGAAATTCCGGTGGCACAATTTAGCGTTTAGTTGGGTTTAAACAATATAGTGTCAAATCAATTACCTACTCTATCGGTTGTATCTTAATATACACTACACTTAAATGATACTATAAATAAATAAACTCACACATACACACGTATGCATTTATAACATTGTGTCTAATGTATAACATGATAAAAAGCAACCGTAAAATGAAAAAAATGGAATATAGTACTCATATTAAATGTAATGTAACTCGAAAAATATTTGTTTAAATGAAAAAATATTAGATAATTTTAGCTTCGATGCGAAGCGGAGAAGGTATTAATTTTACTATGATGTGTTTTTTTTTTTTTTTATTTCTGTTGCCACTTTTTCTCAGCTCTCACTTGACCGATTTCTTTCAAAAATACGTCAAAAGATCACAAATCGTATCTAGTTGAAGATATTACCCTTAAAAATTGAAAAAAATTCCCTCGTTCCCCGCAAATGGGGGAAATATAAAAAAAATTACAAATTTAAAAATCGCTAATTTTCGAAAATTTTTTACATTTTTTTCTTAAACCTTCCATAACTTTTTGTAAAATCAACAAATCAACATAATTTTTTTTTATACTAAAACATTAGATATTTATCTTTCATTTGATATCAGTTGCTAATTGTTAATCAAACAATCAGCACGTATGTTTCGGTCTCGCTCTCGTGAAACCTGTGTGTTGTTGTTATTAAATTTTATATGTGCGTATAATGCGAACCGCGGACTTATGGACGTTGGTATGTGTTTTTAATAGATTNTATAATGCAAACCACGGACTTATGGACGTTGGTAAGTGTTTTTAATAGATTTTTTTTTAATTAAGTGGGTCACAATAGTGGCATCAAATTACATTGTGTATAATACAACTATATTATACAAATGGATACATACGGAAATGTCTCCACAGCGCAAGAAAAAAATATAACTGTCAGCTATGATATTTGGACACAAATCAATACTGACATTGAAAATTTAAAAAAAATAATAGCAGAACTTCAAGAAAGTAACGAAAAATTAAAATGTCAATTAAGTCAAATTAAAGGGAATGTGGAAATTAACACAAGTTCACCAAAAAAAATCCTTAAAGTAACAAAAGAAGTGGCGAGAACTTCTACTAAAATCTACAAACCTCCACCTATTACAGCATGTGGGGTCAATGATATTAAAAAATTCATTGATAATTTAGCAATCGAAGAGGCTTCTGGTCATGAGCAACAACTTAAAACCTTAGCCAACGGTGATATAAAGATTTTAACGGGAGAAGAACATCAATTTCGCCGTACTGTTAAAATTTTAGAAGAGCAAAAAATTGAATACCATAGGTACCAACTTAAATCTGAAAAAATGTTTAGGGTAGTAATCCGGGGATTACACCCTGAAACTGACATATGTGATATAAAGCGTGATCTTTCAGACCAAGGACACTTGGCCAATCATGTATCAAATATACAAATTAAAAAAAAAGTTGACTCTAAAAATAAAAATAGTGACTGGACATTTATTCGTCTACCATTATTTTTTGTTGATCTAGAGCCTCAAGATAATAATAAAGACATATACCAGTTAAAAAAGCTTAGTCACCAAATTATTAAAGTGGAGCCACCAAAGAAAACAAAAGGAGTTCCACAGTGCTAGAACTGCCAATTATTTGGACACACTTTGAATTATTGTTACAAATCTCCTAATTGTGTAAAATGCGGAGAAAAACACAGGTCAATTGATTGCACAAAATCCAAAAAGACCAAATCAAAATGTGCCAATTGTGGAGAAAATCATACCTCAAATTGGAAAGGCTGCGCTGCGTATAAAAAAGCAGTTGAAATTTCTCAACTAAAAAAAACTACAGCAGTTCAAAGGCTACAAAGTAAACCAGCGAAATCTGTTACAACCAGCATATCATACGCTGAAATGGCTGGTTCATCAGTCCAAAACTTAAAGATACTGGACTTTTTTTAAAATAAAAAATTATATTACATATACCACCATTCATCCAACCAACAGAGCACGTGGAGGTACAGCTATAATTATTAAAGAGTCTATTAAGCACTATGAGCTAGATAAGTTCTCGGAAAATCATTTACAAGCAACAAGTGTTCGAATAAACGACGGGGCCAATGACCTCACTGTCACAGCCATATACTGTCCACCACAAGGAGGTGCTAATGAAGTTAATCTTTTTGAATTTTTTCAGACTCTAGGCGATAACTTTATTGTCGGAGGAGACTGGAACGCTAAACATAAACATTGGGGCTCGAGATTAAACTCCCCTAAAGGTAATTCTTTGTTTAAAGTAATAAATAGCTTAAACGCGATAACTGTCTCTACAAGAGAGCCAACTTATTGGCCTTCTGACGTTAACAAAATTCCTGATCTACTAGACTTTTACGTGATGAAAGGTATTTCCTCTAATTATGTAAAAGTTGAAGGACTCAATGAGTTAACATCCGATCATACACCCGTACTACTCACTCAAAGCACAAACGTTATTATGAAACAAAAAAAAGTATTTTTAACGACTAAGAAAACTAACTGGGATTTATTCAGAACGTTACTTGAAAATTCACTTTTGCTTTCCGTTAAACTTCAAACATCCAGTGACATTGACTTGGCTGTTCATAATTTTACCAATAATATAATTAACTCAATGAAAACTGCAACACCTAAGGCTGCAGTAGAAAGAATACGAGAGATCACCTACCCAATAGAAATCAGAGAGTTGGTACAACAAAAGAGAAAAGCTAGGAGAACGTGGCATAGAACGAGACATCCTACTGACAAAAAAAAGTGGAACCACATCAGTCGGTTACTCCACAACAAAATAAAAGAAATGAAAAACGAAACTTATAAAACTTACTTGAGCGAACTTTCTGCAACCCAAGATACTGACTACTCTCTGTGGAAAGCTACTAAACGACTAAAAAGGCGTTTAACACACGTGCCACCTATTCGCAAAGAAGACGGCACTTGGGCATGAAGTGAATATGAAAAAGCTGAAGTATATGCATGTTACTTAGAGACTGTATTTAAACCTAATAATATAGTCTCAGAACTTGACGGACTCTATAGTTTACAATTAGATAGAAATCGGGAGAAAATAAAATATTTTTCACCATTAGAAGTGGCGCAAGAAATTGATAACAACATCAATGTAAAAAAAGCACCAGGTTACGATGAAATCAGCCCGAGAATGATAAAAGAATTGCCTAAGAAGGCGATTATTTATCTTACATACATCTTCAATGCAATTTTACGAACTGAATACGTTCCAAAACTATGGAAAAAAGCTCAGGTCATAATGTTACTAAAACCAAGTAAACCACCAGATCAGGTAACATCTTACCGGCCAATATCACTCTTACCTTGTTTATCTAAGCTTTTTGAAAAAGTTCTTCTTAAAAGGATAAAACCTTTGATTGAAGAAAAGCAACTTTTACCTGACCACCAATTTGGTTTCCGCAATAAGCACTCTACAATTGATCAAGTTCACCGAGTTACCAATGTTATTAACCAGGCTCTTGAAGAGAAAAAGTACTGTTGTGCAGTTTTCTTAGACGTTGCGCAGGCGTTTGATAAAGTTTGGCATGAAGGACTATTTATAAAATTAAGAGAACAACTACCACACACTTGGTGCGCGTTATTAGAATCTTACTTGACTGAACGAGAGTTTAGGGTAATGCATGAGCAAGCTGTTACAGATTGGAAAACTATAACAGAAGGAGTACCACAAGGTAGTGTTTTAGGACCTATTTTGTATTTACTTTATACTGCTGACATTCCATCAACCAATGACACGACAACTGCCATGTTCGCTGATGATACGGCTGTATTAGCAACCAGTTATAGTCAACAGTCTGCAACTGGTAAATTACAAAACTCGATCAATAATATCTTCTTATGGACAAGACGTTGGAAAATTAAAATCAATAGTGACAAGTCAGTACATGTCAATTATACACTTCGTAATACCAATAATATTCCTATCAAAATGAATCATCAAATTATCCCACAAAAAGATTTGGCTAAATACCTAGGAATGCACANTATCCCACAAAAAGATTCGGCTAAATACCTAGGAATGCACTTAGACTCACGTCTTAATTGGAAACACCATGTACGCCAGAAAAGTTTGCAAATAAAACTAAAAATGAAAAAGTTATACTGGTTGATCGGGAAACATTCCGAACTTTCATTAAATAACAAACGTCTACTTTACGTAGCTATCATAAAACCAATTTGGACTTACGGTATACAACTGTATGGTTGTACTAGTAAGTCTAATATTGATGTTATTCAACGATGCCAAAATGTTGCACTCCGTATCATCGTTTCAGCTTATCGGTACGATAGAAATGACATTATACACCGTGATTTGATTTTGCCTACAGTAGCAGAAGAAATTAAGAGATTTGCTCGCAAACATGAGGTGAGATTAACGAACCACATTAACACAGCAGCCATCCAAGTTTTGGACAACTCCGAAGACATCAGGCGTCTTAAACGTCATAAACCATATGACTTAGTTTAAAATATTTAGTTTTAACTTAGGTTAAGGAGCCACCTCGCTGGAGGTGTCACTCCACACATGTTTATGCTTTATTAATTGTTATAAAACTATGTTTCATATACAATTATTGTAAAATATATTTATAAAGATAATTTTATCGTTTAAATAATAAAGCCATTTGGTAGTTTGTAAAAAAAAAAATTTGATATCATTTTTTTGAAAATCTATCACTTAACCTGCTCATTAGGGAGGATTTAAAATAGCAACTTTTTTACAAAAACTAACTTTTTCAACTTAATTTTTGAAAATGTTCCGGAAATACTGCGTCCTTCAAACATATATCAAATTAAAGCTTATTTTATTTACTATAAAATGAAAAAAAAATTTGTCCCGACACTTTTTCTTCTACATTTAAACAGCTGCCGTAGTTATAAAAACACTATTTTTGTGTTAAAATTTTCGATTTTTGATTTTAAATTTTCAACTTAAAAATGCTATAACTTTTTAAAAAATGTATATATCAGCACAAATTTTTTTTTTCTAAATACATTATAAGTACATCTTTTATTTGACATACTTTTTATTAAAATTGGACAATTTCCCCTTATATAGGGGGCGTTCAAAACTTGAAATATTGTAAAAAACATAGATCTTTTTCAACTGAACTTTTGAAAATGTTCCGGAAATACTGCGTCCTTTAAACATATATCAAATCAAAGGTTATGTTATATACTATCAAATGAAAAAAAAAAATTTGTCCCGACATCTTATCTTCTATGTGCAAATGGCTGTCGAAAATTTAAAAAAAAATGTAATGTTTGCGATAAAAATTACATTTTATCGGGATGTTTTTTGTACTTAAAACTGCCATAACTTTTTCAAAAATGAACAAATAAAAATAATATTTTTTTGTATTGAAACCTTAGATATTTCCCTTTCATTTGATATAATTTTTTTTGAAAATCTAACACTTATTCTGCTCACTGGGAGGATTTAAAATAGTAACTTTTTTACAAAAAATAACTTTTTCAACTTAATTTTTGAAAATGTTCCGGAAATACTGCGTCCTTTAAACATATATCAAATTAAAGCTTATTTTATGTACTACAAAATGAAAAAAAAAAATTTGTCCCGACACTTTTTTTTCTACATTTAAACGGCTGCCGTAGTTAAAAAAACACTATTTTTGTGTTAAAATTTTCAATTTTCGATTTTAAATTTTCAACTTAAAAATGCTATAACTTTTTGAAAAATGTATATATCAGCACAAATTTTTTTTTTTTAAATACATTATAAGTACATCTTTTATTTGACATACTTTTTATTAAAATTGGACAATTTCCCCTTATATAGGGGGCGTCCAAAACTTGAAATATTGTAAAAAGCATAGATCTTTTTCAACTGAACTTTTGAAAATGTTCCGGAAATACTGCGTCCTTTAAACATATATCAAATTAAAGCTTTTTTTATGTACTATAAAATGAAAAAAAAAAATTTGTCCCGACACCTTATCTTCTATGTGCAAATGGCTGTCGAAATTATAAAAAAAATGTAATATTTGCGATAAAAATCACCTTTTATAACGATGTTTTTTGTACTTAAAACTGCCATAACTTTTTCAAATATTAACTAATCAAAATAATATTTCTTTATATTGAAACCTTAGGTAATTTTCTTTCATTTGATATCATTTTTTTTTGAAAATCTAACACTTATTCTGCTCACAGGGGGGATTTAAAATAGCAACTTTTTTACAAAATCTAACTTTTTCAACTTAATTTTTGAAAATGTTCCGGAAATACTGCGTCCATTAAACATATATCAAATTAAAGCTTATTTTATGTAATATAAAATGAAAAAAAAAATTTGTCCCGACGACCTATCTTCTATGCGCAAATGGCTACCATATTAAAAATATGCTATTTTAACAAATTTTTTTTTTTAATTAAACACTATCTACAGATTTGCATTAAAGCGTTTTTTATGATAGTGATTTTAATCACTGTCAGATATCATCTATACTGGACCCAACTATGCCACGACCCCACTGTGCTGGTTTTTTTTTTTGTTTATAATTGTCTTTAAACAACTTTTGTACGAAATTTTTTTTGTAAGATAAATATTTTTTGAAAAAATTAAAAAAGCTCATATTTTTGAACTTTTGCGAGGCTGTAAAAAAAAGCTCAAATTCAATCAATGAGGACTATTAGTATGTCATTATACATATTTTAATTCAACTATTAATAAAACAAAATTTGGTTGTGAATTTTTTAGAAATTTTTGGTANACACTTAAATAGAAATCATAGTAATCATTTCTAAGTAATTTTTGATATTTAAAAAGATTCTACAATTGAAATATCCAGAACTGAATTAATTTTAATGATTTACTTTAACTAAAAAAAAAAAATTATTATTTTGAATCCCTCTTGTTGGCAGGTAAAGGGTTAGATTTATAAAAAAAACCCAAATGATAGATAAAGACATGCATCTAAATAAAAAAAATATATACTGATTTGGTCTATTTTGATAAAGTTAAGNTATACTGATTTGGTCATTTTTGATAAAGTTATAACAGTTAACAAAGTTATAAGTTTTATACACTGGACTACAAGGAACTTCCATCAGAAACAAAAATATACTATTCTAAATCAACTTTTCGCGATGTTTTCAAATGTGCAATTTTTCTATCACTTCAAAGTTTTAATATTATTAAAAAATAGTATTTACATATAAAAAAAAATAATTAAGAACAAAAAAAATTGTTTTAATTTAATACTGATTTTGATTATTAATATGTTAAAAATAAGGAAAATGACATATTTCACCTATTTTTTTAATCGTTTAATGTTGATTGTTGTAAATGTTTATAATAAAAAAAATTATTTATTTTTCCATAACTTTTAGCTCAATTGGCAAGTTTGACATTGACATCATTAAATAGTAAATTTTATGACAATTAAAAAAATTGTATCGTTAAGATCAATATGCAGTCAGAAAGTTTTATAATTACTATTTATTGTAAATTTATCAGAAAAGCTCAATATTTTTTTGCATTTTTATGGTAATAGATAACTTAAATAGAAGTAATAGTAATAATTTCCTAGGAACTTTTGTTGTTTGTTGAAAAGATTCTATAATTGAAATATTGAGAACTTAATTAATTTTAATGATTTACTTTAACTAAATGTACCAATCAAAACAAAGTTATTAAAAAGATCTACTTAATTGAGTGTATTATAAAATTTGATTATATTTGTAAAAATCAATTGTTAATTCAGGAGAAAAAACAATCATTTTTTTTAGAAATTATTTATATAGCAACATGTTACAAAAAAATTTGTAATATTATAGTCTAGTAGTAGCTCACACATAATAGAATTAAAAAAATTATTAAATTACAAAGTAAAATGATTAAATTTTGTAGTTGAAACCTATCATATCAAACTTAATTCGTCAATAAATACTTTGAAAACATTAGAAATGAATGATTTCAATTGTCTTCATGGAGAACATGGAATAACTAACTGTTTAATTGATAAATTAGAATTTTTTTTTCAATTTTTGAGAGTAATATCTTCAACTAGATACGAATTGTAGTAATTTGACGTATTGTTGAAAAAAGTAGGTCAAGTTAGAGCAGAGAAAATAAATGATAGTCACAAAAAAATATCTTCTCAGCTTTGCATCGAAGCTAAAACTTAAAATATAGTAAAATAATTTTAATACGAATAAGAAATTTCTTCTTACAAGGGGCAACTAAAATGATGGGATCATTGATCTTTATTGAAGTTATTTAATCTAAATGAGATAAAAATCAAACGAGTTAAAAATGTATACTAAATTTAAAAGAATTAAGAAAAAATGCAAAAANTAACTTAAAAAGAATTAAGAAAAAATGCAAAAAATTCATTGCCATACGCGGGTTGGAACCTCGTACCCCAACGTGTAAAACATAAGCTTCCCGACTCAGCAACCATACGTCGCTAACATCAATTGAAAATATTGGTTATTTAAGCTAGTTCAAATTTCAAAGTTATTTCTCTCGATTTAAAAGAAGCAAACAAATTAAAATAAGTTTAACNAATTTCAAAGTTATTTTTCTCGACTTAAAAGAAGCAAACAAATTTAAATAAGTTTAACTTTCTATGCTATATTAATTTTTTATTTATATAATATTCATGAAAATCTGTACTCCCCTTGTCAGGTATTTTAAAATAAAATAAAATACAAACCCCAAAATTTTAACACAAAGAGAGCAAATTTTTGAATACGGTAGTCATTTTTACCATGAAGACAAATCCATAGGTCAAANTTTTCACCATGAAGACCAAATCCATAGGTCAAATTTTTTTTTTCAAATTAAAGTATATTACATTAGCTTTAATTTAAGATATATATAAAAGTGTCAGTCTTTCTGGAACATTTTCAAAATTTATGTTGAAAAAGTTGTCATTTTGAATCCCCTTCTATGGGCAAGGAAGGGTCAAATTTATAAAAAAAATATATAAAATGATAAGTAAATATCTAAGGTATCTATAAAAAAAAAAATTATATTGATTCGGCCATTTTTAAAAAAGTTATGGCAATTTTAAGTAAAAAAAATTACCCAGCACAGTGGAGTCGCGGCATAGTGGGGATGTTGCATAGTTGGGTCCAGTATAGATTTAATCTGACAGTGATTAAAATCACTATCATAAGAAACGCTTCGATGCAAATCAGTAGATAGTGTTTAATTCTAAGAAATTGGTGGATAATTACAAAAGCTACATTATCTGCTAGTTTCTTATTAATACCCTGATTAAGATAAAGTATGTCGAATGAAAAAGGGATTATTAAAAAATATTATTTCTCATAAAAAAATTGTGTTGATTCGTACACTTTTCAATGAGTTATAGCATTATAAAGTTAAAAATGTAACCAACCCAACCCAACATCAACTCCTATTTCCTTAATTATATCCAGATTAGTAATTATTTTAATTATATATTATATAATTTTTATAATTAATTATTTTCAAATTATTATTGATTTTTAATATGTTAAAAGTAATCATTTTGAACCAACTTCTTTTTGTCCTTTAAAGTGAAAGTTTTAATAAAAAAAAAAAATGAATTTATTACCATAATTTTTAACTCAACTTCCCTTTGAAATAAATATTATTAAATAGAAAAAAATGAAATTGGTAGATTATTTCAAAAACAACAATAACACTTATTCCCTTAATTTTACCCCGATTTATAACTATAATATATGAATACATAATAATTACAGTAATTAAATTGAGTATGAAAGTGGTATTCAATAATATAATATTGTAATTTTTACGGAGATATTATAAAAATAAAAAGGAGTATACAACTCCTTTTTACATACTCCTTTTTGTATTTGAATATACAATTCAAATACTTTTAATGCATATACAAATTTAAAGGAATTGATGCAATACTTTTTAATNAATTTAAAGGAATTTATGCAATACTTTTTAATAAAAAAATTTTGTTATTTATGAATAAATACACTAAACAAAAGGAACTTTCATCAGAAAAAAAAATATACTTTTCTAAATAAACTTTTAGCAATGTTTTCAAATGAGCAATTAAACTTTTTCTATTACTTCGNTTCAAATGTGCAATTAAACTTTTTCTATTACTTCGAAGTTTTAATATTATTACTTATTATTAAAAAATAAGTATTTACATATAAAAAAAAATAATTAAGAACAAAAAAAATTGTATTAGATTAATACTGATTTTGATTTTTAATATGTTAACCATTAATTGATTACCATAATCATTTTAAACCTACTTTTTATTGTCTTTTAAAGTGAAACTTTTAATGAAAAATATAAAATAAATATAAAATAAATTTAATTAAAATATTAATTAAAAAACAACCCAGCACAGGGTGGTCGCGGCACAGTGTCGACGTGGCATAGTTGGATCAAGTATAATGATATCTGACAGTGATTAAAATCACTATAAAAAAAAACGCTTCGATGCATATCTTTAGATAGTGTTTAAGTTTAAAAAATTGGTGGATTATTCCAAAAGCTACATGATTTGCTAGTTCCTTATTAATATCCTGATTAAGATAAAGTATGTCGAATAAAAAAGGGATATAAATATTATTTCTCATAAAAAAAATTGTATTGATCCAAACATTTTTCAAAAAGTTATACCATAATAAAGTTAAAATTGTAAAATACAAAATCAAAAATTTTCACACAAAAATAGCATTCAGTAGCCATTTTCAAATTATAGGGCTTTATAGAAACAATAAAATAAATGACAAATATTATATTTTTTAGAGTAAAATAAAATAATAAGTTTCATTATACTTAATAGGCNGGAGTAAAATAAAATAATAAGTTTCATTATACTTATTAGGAAATGTTTTTCATACAAAATTAATATGTAAAGTACTACTTTAAAAGATTAATTTTCCAGGCTATTACATTAACAAACATGTTAACAATATATTCAATATTTATATTATTAGCAACATTTTTATCATTACTCAAAATCATACTGGAGTATATAATCATATAATCAGTATATAATAATCATTCCTTACAATAATCCTTAAAATAATTAGAATAGAATTTAAAACGGCATATTCTGTTTTCATTATTTGTATGTTGTGTTATTATTTATTGCCACATGATCAGATTATACATACAACCAAATTCGATTGGAAAAGTCAAAAATCTTTAAATTACGTATAATTTATACACATATTGAATAATATATTTAATAAAATTACTTTTATTTTATAATTATAAAATAGAAAATACTCTTAAATATAGGACTCATAAAATAAGTTATACTTACTTATCAATTGTTGGATTTATCAACTGATTAAATCCAAGATCCTCGTAATTATTCTTTATTGTTTCAGTGTAAAACGAATTGACCTTTTGATACATGAATGAAATAAAATCCGGTGAATCTATCATATGGGATGAATATTCTATTTCACATGTAGTTTTAAAATCTGTATTCTCATAAATATTTTGAATAAATTTATATTTCTCAAAAAAATTATTTGCAATTTTAAATATATTATCAATGAAATTTCTAACATCAAGAAATACTTGAAGATAATCATAAGAATTCTCGTCTTGTACGATTTTAAAAAAAATGTGGTTTTTTATATGATAAATGTCGTCATCTGTGCTAAACAGATAATTTTGTAACACATCAACTTTTAGATTATTCAAGTTTAGGTCTATATAATGTATAAATGTAATAGCATTGTATAAATTCTCAAACATTGTCAATGAATCTTTTACTGCTTTTTCGAGTACTTTAGTACAATTAGAAAAATTTTCTAATAATTTGGCATCCAAAAAGTGTTTACATATATCAACAATAATATTTAACAATTTAACGAATACTAAAAGTACTTCATTATAACTGTAGTTTAAAATATGAAAAATAATATAGAAGGTAACAAGTAAATTATCTCTGTTCAATTGTCGTCCTATTAAATCTGGAACATTTATATTTCCCATCGGATCAATGTGTAAGTATAAGTTTTCCATAGTTTGCCATCCATTTTGAGTACACATATGATCTACTACTTCATTTAAATAATTTAAATATTTTTTTTGTTTTATTTTATAGATTTTATTATCTACAGAGATAATATTGTATTGAATCAAAGATAATGTTAAAATAATAAGTTCAAGATTCATTTTAATAAATGTAAAAAAAAAAAAACCACAGTTCAATAAAAGAAGTTAGAATAATCAATTTTTTTAATATTCATCGTAATATTCACAAACAAAATTACAGTGTTAAGACATGTGCAAACAGAATAATAATTTATTAAGTTTAAAGTTCGTTAAAAATGTTCGTTTATTTTTATGTTCATTACATGACATCATCAAATGTCTATATTTGTTATTAGGTAAAGGATATAGTGAACGAAGTGTTGCTTAATTGTTTACTGGTTATTTATTTTTAGTTATTAAATTATAATAAAAACCTAGCATATTGGTGACGTGGCATAGTTGGGTTAAGTATATATTTAATGTGATAGTGATAAAAATCACTATCAATAGAAACGCTTCGATTTAAATCTGTATATAGTGTTTAATTCTAAGAAATTGGTGAAAAATTACAAAAGCAAAATGAACTCCTATTTTCTTATTTATAACATGATT
>NW_026099893.1:0-14580 GCF_025091365.1 Daktulosphaira vitifoliae | reverse complement strand
ATGCTTGCCTGGTAAATACTTTATACAAAACAAAAGAGGCTTCCGTTCCCATGATTATTATATATATACTATTAAATTACAATTTATTTTTAATTTACAATTACAATTAGGCAGCAAAAAGCCAGTTCACAACACACGCGTGAGCTATGTGCCCGCGTTCTAGACACCTGTAGCACTGAGGTCCCTTATCGAGAATTCTCAGTCTACAGGACGTCCACCCGACCCGGACTCGGCCTAGACCTGCCAGGCGATGAGCAACTTTGAGGGGCACCTCGCACCTCGCATACCGCCCTTTACCGCCAGCATTTGTGTGGACCGTAATTGGACCCACTAGCGGCGGCAGTTCTCCATTCGGAGACGTCAGGGCGGTGCTCAGTGCTCGCTGCACATCTTGCTCCTCCTGCCACTCTTCAACGTCCAGGAGGAGGACGGTGCAGGTCATCGACGGCCGATGTACCCGCACGTCCATCTCCTTCAGGGCCGCCCTCAGACTGGTCGCCAGGAGATCAGCTTGTTCAGCCGACCCCCGGACCTCCAAGAGGACGGCACCCGTCTGCGTTCTCCGGGTCCCGGACACATTTATGCCCAGAACCCGGAGATCCACCGCGGCCATGGCTGTGCTAATCACAGCGGCATACTTCTGCCCCTCTTTTAGGGGGCCGATCACTACGGCCTCTGTGCGGGGCACTTTGGCCCGCAGTCTCGCCGCTTTCTGGCGTTTCGTCGCCTGAGCCGTCATCATCTGAGGAGGAGGTTTGGCCTCGGCCGCCGTATCCTCCTTCTTCTTTTTTGTATTGCCCGGCTTGCGTTCCACGACCTGGGTCCACAGAGGTTCAGCGGGAGCAGCTCCCGCATCCCCTTCCGCGGACCCCATGCCGCTGGCTCGGTCCGCTATCGGCCGGTCAGTAGGCGTCCCGGTGGGCGCACTTACTGATCCGGCGGCAGTACCCGCAGCAACGGGCAGTATCTTCTTCCTTTTCTTCGTCTCGTCTGGACCCTTTGGTGAATCGGCCGGTGGGTCATCGACGACAGTCTGCGTCGAGACTTCTTTGCCCATCTTCGGGGAAGATGCTTTCGACGGCTGCGATTNAGATGCTTTCGGCGGCCGCGATTCGGCAGTTGACTCCGCTGCAACATCCTGGTGGATCCTGGCCGCTGGAGACGCCCTTCTACGTTTCTCCTCTTCCAGGATCTCCTCCAGGTGCTTCATCGCCATCTGCACCTCCTTGTGCACCCCCATACCCCGGCGTTTGTCTATGACCCCTCGAAGCACAGCCACTTGCGCGACTATGCCTTCTATCATAGACGACGTGGCAGTCGCCACGTCCGCCGGGTCATGCCATCTCTTGCGACATGGCCGCACCGCGCTCCTCAGCTCGCTGAGGGCCTGGCACGAGAGGGAGATCTGCTGGACGAGGTACTCCAGGTGGGTACCCGGGACCTCGTTCATCAGACTCCCCTCGACCTCCGCTGTTCGGGCGAGAGCAACGACGTGATTGAGGCCGACGTCAAACGTGGCCTCGTCGTCGCTCTCTTCCTCTTCCCCCAAAGGCGGCCTCCTATTGCCACTGAACTCCGGAAAGATTCAGCCGTCCGGAATGAGCCGCACGGGAACGAGTCCATCGTCGATCCTCCAGTCTCCATACTTTGGAGCCAGCTGTTCCATCTTGTGAATTCCGACCGAGTTAGCGGCATGTCGTCACGAAAACGCTCACGCACGCCTTCCCAGTCGTCCACCATCTCCTCGATGGTAGCTAAGCCACCAGCAGTTACCTCAGTGACCCGAAGGTCACTGGAGGGTGCCTGCTTGGCACACCCTCCGACAGTTACTTGGGCGCGAACGCCCCCTGGACCCTGCCTCACCAGTCCCACGGTTCTGGTACAGTCGCTGGATGACGACCGGGTTAGGCCTGTAGCGACACCTTTCCCAGCCGGCCCTGGAGACTCCGATTCTCCTGGCGCGGTAACCGTTATATTTGAATGGTTTCCTTCCATGATTGGTTTTACGGGTGTCCTTCCCTGCGTTTTACCTACCGCCAGGGGATTTGTTTTCGGTGTTACCTTCACCTAGGTGGTCGCCTTACCAGGCTATCGGGCCCACCTGCCCGTTTTCCTCGAACGCTACCGCTTATTCGTCCACTCTAGGAGTGGCTTATATCACGGCTACCCTGCATATCTGCAGGGTTAACGAGCGAACGAGGGGCTCGCTGTCCGCGACCGCTTATTCGTCAGTCCAAATTATTGGACTGCTTATTTCGCGGCTAACCTGCATATCTACAGGCCGTTCCTCTATCCGCAACCTGAGGATGCGCCCGATTCCCCGAGCTAGGGAAACTGCGCTCGTGCCGACGTTTCGTAGCCCCGTAGAGCCCGATCACGCCGACACTGCAGCGCAGCGAAACGGGAGCACCTCGGACCCTTGTCGCCAAGGATCCTCAGCCTACAGGTGACCCAGGCCACGCGGATACGGGCGAGACCTGCAAGGCGAGGGGCCAGCCTTGCCGGCACCTCCACCCGGGCGTAACGCCCTTTGCCGCCGGAGTTCTCTCGGACCACAACGGGCCCGATTTCCGGCGGCACCTTGTCCTCTGGACGGCGGAGGGCGTCCAGAAGTGCACTCTGCATGTCGCCCTCCTCCGTCCATTCCTCCACGTCCAGGAGCATGACGGGCACTGTCATCACCGGACGGTGGACGCGCACGTCATGCTCCTTCAGGGCACCCTTCAAGCTGTCAGCTAGGCTGTCATCCTGGGCGCCCGATCCCCGGACCTCCAAAAGGACGGCTCCCGTTCGGGTCCGCCTGGTGCCCGCCAATTGAACCCCAAGGGCATTGAGGTCAACAGCAGCCATCGTGGTCCTTATGATCGCGGCGTACTGTTGTCCCTCCTTGAGGGGTAGTGAAATAGAGCTACTTGGTCATAAAATTAATAAAGAAGGCATAACGCCTATAGATAGAAATACAAAAGCAATTAAAACACTGAATTTAAAACACCACAAACACTAAAAGATGTTAGATCTTTTATAGAAATGTGTTCTTATTATAGAAAACATGTGAGAGATTTTGCAAGAATTACTAATCCACTTACAGATTTAATCAAAGCGGATAATAAAAAAATTAAATGGTGTCCAAAACATGAAAAATCATTTAACACATTAAGGCAAGTTTTAATTACACAACCACTATTAAAACATTTTAACGACAATAAAAAAACATTCTTAACAACAGATGCTTCCATCACTGGTTTAGGTGCATGTTTAGAACAAGAGTATAATGATATTTTATTTCCAGTTGGCTATTCTAGTAGAAAATTACTGACTATTGAAAAAACTTATTCATCAACTACTCTAGAGTTATTAGGATTATGTTTTGGGGTAACGTATTTTAGAGAATACTTATACGGACGTCATTTTTTATTTTTTGTGATAATATAAGTATACAATACTATAAGTCTCTTAAAATACCATCTGCCAGAATTGCCAGATTGACTTTAAAATTATTAGATTTCAATTTTGTTGTTATCTATAAGAAAGTAAAAAATAGTAAGGTCGCTGATGCTTTATCTAGAGATTCTATTAATAATATTTTAATTAATAATAAACAAGATGATTTGGATTTAGAATTAATTGAAATAAAAGCATTACAACTTAAAGATAATTTTTGTAAAAATGATGTTCTAAACTATAATTCTATTAATAATAGTTTTAAACGAAAATCGAGACAATTTTTACTTCAAAATGACTCATTATATTACAAAAAAATATTTACCAACAAAAATTGTTGAACCAATTTTAGTTATACCAAAAATAATTGTCCCTAAAATTGTAAAATCATATCATGAATCAAAAATAGGAGGAGGTCATTCAGGAATTTCGAGAACAACTCATAAAATTCAGAATAAATATTACTGGCCTAATCTTATTAAAGATGTAACCGAATTTATTAAAACTTATCCAAACTGTCAAACAAATAAAAAATTGAATGGAAAACCTATAAGACAATCTCTAGTCTCTAGCTATATACTAAAATCGTAAGCCCCTCAAATAAGGTCTACCTGGAAGAGATATTCCGTTTTTTACGCTTTAAAATTCCCGTTTTTCTCCTATCGCCTCCCTTCCCGTACCGTTCGACGGCGCTTGTGGTCCCTCGTCTTTTCCTGAATTTTTCGCCTTCTCCGTTTTTTTTTATTCGCGATTTTCGCGATTCCGTGGAACGGAAAACGACGCGAAATAGGGGAGCGTGCCTCCCGCTCGGCCGCTCGCGTTCCCGTCTTTTCGTCGTTATCACCGCGTCCGACGCCCGAACACGGTCGTTATCAGCGCGTCCGACGTTTTGTGCGTCGTTTATTCTGTCGTTATTTCAATATTGCGTATTGACCGTATTCCTTTATTAATGTGATTTTGTAAATTTTCTACTTCTACTACTATTGCGATTATATATATATATATTAATATATTATATATTATTCACAGTTACGTGTTAGCGGGATTAGATTTAGCCGGGCTCTGGGAAAATTTTCTTTTATAAAAATAAAGTCGGAGCAGTTTATCTAATAGAATCCGCCGTAGGTATTGTCGTTTTAAAGTGTTGGTTACAGTTTATTATAAAGACCTTATTGATAGCAACAAAAAGTGAATTTCCGGCCGATAGTTACAGTCTTTTGGTAGATAAAAATCGTATATTTTCGTCTGACTTTGCAAAGCGGCCGATCCCAGGTAAACGTTATTATTATTGTTCACTCGCTGCCATATCATATACGGCGGCCCCGGACCATTTTATCGCGGTCATTATCACAACAATAGCAATAATAATAACACTTGTTTTTCTACAGCAATAGTAAATTTTGACCGTACACGGAGATATTGTTAATGCGACGCTTGTCCGTACGATCGTCTCATGTTGCGGGCTTCCTGCGCTTCGATGTCCGCGAGGCGTTCATGTAAAGTTGCGTCGTGTCGTGTCGGGTCCGTCGCTCCCGATGGACCGAATGTAACGCGATGCGCGTCCGATCGACGACTATCGTTTCGTTCGACGTTAACTTGACGAATAGTCGGTTGTGCATCAACGTGTGAGGACGGCAGCATATTTTGATTGAGTCGCTCCAGCATATTTGAAATCTGTCGCTGTTCCATTGACATCCGCGAGAGCGACCGTTCTAGTTCAGTCATCCGTGCCTCGATCCGTGCGTTATTCGAAATGTCGCGAATATTCTATCGGATCGCCCCGACTTGTTCTGCCGCGTGCGCTATCGAGCGGGCAACGTATACGTCTTCGACGTATGGCANTATCGAGCGGGCAACGTATACGTCTTCAACGTATGGCACGCCTAGTTGACCGCTTGCGCGCGTAATATCCCCCGGTTGTTCGACATCAGACTCGTCGTCTGATGTGTGTAGCGCGAGGTTCACCGGATGTTCCTCCGGTAACGGTGCTACGCCGGGCCGCTGATAGTTCGCGGGCGCGGTCCGTGGAGTTGTCTAAAACCACCACTTCGGGTTCGCGGACCGGAATTTCGTTATCGAGCGGCGTACGGGGTGGTAAAATTACAGTATCTGGGTCCCTCCCATCGCTACGTATGTTTTCTTCTAGCATAACTAGCATATTGGGTTTCGTCGCGTAGCATGTTGTTTGAGTGTTCCTTTAATTGAAAGTTGAAAGGATAACACGACAAGAAGTAGACAGAATATGGAATATTATTAATATTTCTATATAAGCATATTATACAAAACATAAGATGTTATTAAAATTAATGTTAGTAACACTTAACTAGACTAAAATATATACATGATTACATGAACTTATAATTTAGCATTAACGTAAAATAACAAAATAAAGACGACCTTTAGATCCAATAAATGATAGTGACTCGTTGCAGAAGGCGTTCCACAGCGTGGAAAAGTTATCGTCTCGGCGATGGCGAATTTTCGGCGTATGCGAAGTAGGCGCGTATACCTCTTTGCGGTGCTTCAAAATAGCACAAAATAATAAGAAAAGAAAATGAACTGATGATATATCATTCAATTCAATATTGACGATATTAGACCGAGCGTTTTAATTGCGAATAGAAATACTAATGACGCGTTTTAAAGAGTCGCATGGAACTCGTTTTAATTATTTTATCAGCGGTCAATCACATCTTGATGGGGCGGTCACAAACAAGGTACCATATAACTATATACGCAACAGCTGTCTAAAAGCGCATTCGCGACGTAATTCAGCGCAATTCATTTGTGCTAATTANGACGTAATTCAGCGCAATTCATTTGTGCTAAAGTTTTCCCCGACATATTGACCGTGAATATTTTGTTTATTTACAATACTAATAATCAAATGTATGTTACTATAATAGCGGAGATAAACAATATCTCCGTGTACGGTCAAAATTTACTATTGCTGTAGAAAAACAAGTGTTATTATTATTGCTATTGTTGTGATAATGACCGCGATAAAATGGTCCGGGGCCGCCGTATATGATATGGCAGCGAGTGAACAATAATAATAACGTTTACCTGGAATCGGCCGCTTTGCAAAGTCAGACGAAAATATACGATTTTTATCTACCAAAAGACTGTAACTATCGGCCGGAAATTCACTTTTTGTTGCTATCAATAAGGTCTTTATAATAAACTGTAACCAACACTTTAAAACGACAATACCTACGGCGGATTCTATTAGATAAACTGCTCTGACTTTATTTTTATAAAAGAAAATTTTCCCAGAGCCCGGCTAAATCTAATCCCGCTAACACGTAACTGTGAATAACCCAGGTAAAAATTCACTGCTGTCACCAGTGAAATCCGTTCAAATAACTATATGAACTAATAAATTTATAAGGGAGACTTCACCGTTTCACGTTAAAACTAAAATCTAATATAATTAGAAATAAAACTGAATCGGCTCAAAGTCTCTTACCTTAACTTTCCTCGTCCGGTTTAGATTCCTTTTCGGGGAGCCAGTTATTGCGTAATCCAATAGGTAAGGATGGACACCACACAAGATGTTAGAATTCGTGCCGCACAAAAACCGTAAGTAAAAATAACGGCGATATAAAATATCAATTCAACAATCAGCGTTAAACTCAAATAGACATACAACTAGTGCACCGTGAAAAACCAGTTACCGTGAACGTCGGAAACGCAACAGCGAAAAAAAAGGCAATACACCACTTCAGGTGAACGTCGAAACGAAACAGGACGCAATATCGGTAATCCATATTCGGCGGCGGCCTTATCTCAGTGTCAAGGGCGGGGAGACGACCGATGACAACCGATTGTCATATTATTAGCTGGACGGCTGATATCGAGAGAGACACGGGTGAGCGCCAGCCTAGAGCAAAAGGCGGTGCCGTGTCAAGGTGTTAAACCTAGATCTTCTTTAATCACTGATCTAAGGCCCATAAGAACTGAGGGGAGTACATCTGTCCAGTGCTCAGTCTCGTAACACTTTATTGCCGTTTTAAGTGATCGGTGGAATCGTTCGACTAAACCATTGGCTGGTGGATGATATGCTGATGTACGTATTCTTCTAAACCCTAAAATTTGCATCACTGCGGTGAATAGAGAGACTCAAATTGCCGTCCTTGATCTGTTGTCAATCTCTCCATAACTCCATATCAAGCTATCCAGCCTTCAAATAATGTACGAGCTATGGTTTCAGCCGAAATATCCTGAATTGGAAAAACTTCTGGCCATCTAGAAAATCTGTCTATAGCGGTTAAACAGTAAGTACAACCACGTGACATGACCATAGGACCGATTATATCGATGTGTACATGTGAAAAACGATCACTCGGCACATTAAAAATACCACACGGACTTATAACATGTCGCGTTATTTTTGACTTTTGACACGCTAAACACGCACGAGTCCATTTCGCACAATCACTGTTCATCGACGGCCACACGAAACGACTACTCACTAATTTTATTGTTGACCGTATACCTGGGTGAGCGAGATTATGTAGACAATTGAACACATTGCGGCGAAATTGTTTGGTAAGATACGGTCGTTGTCTACCATTAGAAGTGTCGCAGTAAATATTTGTGTTCGTAGTGGGCATATTTACGAGCTCTAGTTTTATCAATAATTCCGGTTTTGACAATAACGACAATAGTTCTGCGTCTGCTAACTGGTCGTAAGCTAACTTGTCATAATCTAGCGGTGGCGGTGCATTTATAGTTTCTATTCTCGATAACGCATCGGCCACTGTATNCAGTAAATATTTGTGTTCGTAGTGGGCATATTTACGAGCTCTAGTTTTATCGATAATTCCGGTTTTGACAATAACGACAATAGTTCTGCGTCTGCTAACTGGTCGTAAGCTAACTTGTCATAATCTAGCGGTGGCGGTGCATTTATAGTTTCTATTCTCGATAACGCATCGGCCACTGTATTCTGTGTACCTGTTACGTGCCGTATTGATGTTGTAAACTGACTAATAAAATCAAGTTGTCGTGCACGTCGAGGTGGTAATTTATCTGAGTGTTGTGTGAATGCGTATATTAACGGCTTATGGTCCGTAATTATTTCAAATTTACGGGCTTCCAGCATATAGCGAAAATGCTTAATGGCTTCATATACCGCAAGAAGTTCACGATCGTATGCACAGTATTTTTTTTGTGTTTGGTCAAGTTTGCGAGAGAAAAAAGCAAGTGGTTGCCAAACGCCGTTTTTAAATTGTTCTATTACTGCGCCTATCGCCATATCTGACGCGTCACATCGTAATTGAATATTCGCGGCCGGATCTAGATACGATAATGTTGTGGCTCGCTTTAAGTCTTCTTTAGTTTTCTCGAACGCTCCCGTTGATTGATCGGTCCATACAATTGGTGTTTTGTCGTTTTTTTTGCTGTTTTTAAGATAATCGTGAAGAATAGCTTGTGTACTTGCTGCGTTTGGGATACAACGGCGGTAAAAATTGCACATAGCCAAAAAACGTCGAAGCTCTTGTACATTATTCGGCCGTGGATATTTGTCTATCGCTTCCAGTTTTTCAGGATTTGGTCTAAGACCGTTACCCGATATGATGTATCCTAAAAATAATACCTCTTCTATTCCAAATATACATTTATTCGTATTTATCACAATGCCGTACTCACTGAGTCGTTGTAATACACGTTCGAGGTGACTCAAATGCTCTTGTGTTGAAGACGATGCAATTAAAATATCGTCCAAATACACTTCACAAAAATCTAAGTCTTTTAAAACACCGTGTATGAAACGCTGAAATGTTTGAGCTGCATTTTTAAAACCGTATCCCATCCGAACAATTTCAAATAACCCAAAAGGTGTTGTAATAGCTGTTTTTGGAATATCGGACGGTTCTATTGGTATATGGTTAAAAGCTTTAACCAAATCGATTTTTGAAAAAATACTTTTATTTTGCAATCGCTGTGTGATGTCTTGAATGTGTGGAATGGGGTATCTGTCCGGTAATGTGACTGCGTTTAACCTACGGTAGTCGCCGCACGGTCTCCATTCACCGTTCTTCTTTTTTACTAGTTGTAATGGGCTGGCCCACGGACTATTTGAAGGTCGGCATATGCCCTGTTCCACTAAATATGCAAATTCTTTTTTTGCGATCTCTAGTCGATCCGGAGGAAGGCGTCTTGGTTTAGCGAAGAGTGGTGGTCCTTTAGTGATGATATGATGTGTAACGTTATGTTTACTATCCATTGGGATCATGTTTGTTCTTAATACTTGCGGAAATTTTTTGAGTAACTTAATGTACGCTGAATCGTCTTTAAAAGCGAAGATGCCCAAGGATATCGTCTTCTTAACTTTTCCGGCGGTGGCTAATTTGGTATTTTCATCAATTAGGCGTTTACTTCTTAAGTCCACTAATAAGCCGAAATAGTGGAGAAAGTCAGCACCTATAATTGGTTTACTGACTGCTGTGACAATAAATTTCCATTTAAAAACACGTCTTAAGCCTAAATTTACAGCAATTAATTTTTCACCGTATGTTTTTATTATTGACCCGTTGGCTGCGAATAAAGTAGGGTTACCATCTTTTATTTTATTGCGTTTCTGCTTAGGATCTGCTGGCCAAACCGAAAAGTCCGCACCAGTATCAATTAAGTATTGAGTTTTTGTTATTTTATCAACAATAAATAGACGACGAGATTGAAACTCACTACCGTTGGTCGTCTCGACAGTAGATCGTTTTAGTTTTCTGACGTGTGCTGGTATTTACACGGTGGTTTGCATTTAGCAGCCTTATCTTTGAATCGGTAATGATAATAACACGTATCATATCGTGGTCGTGAATCGTCTCGGCGCATAAGTGATTTTGAGTGACGCCTATTGTGGCTACGAGAGTTGCTGTTGCTAAGTCGCTCTACTGCTTGTGTGAGTGCTGCGATCTGGTGTTCCAATTTTCTTATTGTCGTTGCATCGTCAGCTTGTTCATGTGACTGACGGTTTGTGACCTTGTCACTAATGTTGGCAATGGAAAAACCATCATTTCGGCTGTCCGATACTTCGATAATTTTATCTGCCATCGAAGCTAAGTTATCCAACTTGTCGTTGCTAGCTGAAATGATAGTTTTTACCTGATGTGGTAACCTTTGTATCCATAGTATTTTGAGTATTTCATCAGTTACTTTTCCATTAGCTAGTTGACGCATTTCTGAAAGAAAATGGGATGGTTTCCGATCACCGAGTTCGGCTTCGGTCAGTAATTTTTTAAGCCGACATTGTTCAGATTCGGAAAATCTTTCGATGAGCCGGGTTTTTAATGCTTCGTACATTTTCGTTTCTGGTGGATTGAGTATTATGTCACTAACTTGAGCAAGAATTTCACTTTCCATAGAGGAAACAACATGATGAAATTTACTTGCGTCAGCTGTAATTCTGGTTGTATAAAAAACGGATTCAATTTGTTTGAACCAAAGTTCTGGGTTGGTGCACCAGAAAGTTAGGATTTTAAACGCTCGCGTTGAATTCATATTGGGCTCGCCGTATTCGATATGGTCTCGGCCATCATTACCGGTCGCGTCATCACGCACACTTACTATCGCACTATCGGATTTGTTGTTCATTTTAGAGGTCACCAATTTGTAGTGTTTTGATGTTTATATTTATTACAAAAATACTACAATTAAAATTTATAATAATTAATAATTTTTTAACATTGAAAAATGATATATATATNAAAAAAAAAAAAAAAAAACGAGGTCATTGTTTACACACTCCAAGGATACTCGCCTATATATTACTATGGTTCGAAAGATTTACACCCTGTATATACATAAAAAAAAAGTACAAATATTAAGTGTCACTGGATTGACGGACAGCACGATACTAAAAATAATACATGGAGTGTTATCGTACTGCAGTGTACATCTAAGATAAAACATATAAACATATATAAACGCATTCATTGTGACATGTTATTTAACATCTTTGTTAATCCCTACAAATGAATATGATAACAAAAAAATATGACACAACAAACGCGGTCTAAAGATTACAAAATCAACAAATTAATAGTGCTATTGCCATAATAATAATAATATATTAACAATTTAAAAATTCTATCATTAATAATACAACTGATGTGAAATTGTCAATAACACATTTCTATAAGAAATAATCATAAAGGGAATCATAAATATAAATGTAGTACATGCAAAAAAAACTAAAAATGTATATATATATATATAGAGAGAGAGAGATTGTATAGACTGATGTAGCACTTATTGCACCAATAAATGAAATATAAATCATTCTAAAGATTAAAATATGCAAAATAAATTGATTACAATGTAAAAAGATGGACTTTACTTTGATTAAAGTCAATAACAATTAATATTTTTTAAAGGAATTAAAACGAATTACCTATGCAATAAATCCAATAGAGACAACTCCGGCAATCTTCAGCACAATTATTCTGGCACGACATGAGCACAGTCTAAAAATTACAAAATCAAATTAATTATATGGACAATTTAAAAATTATATTAATTATTGAAGGCACACGTTTTTTTTTTGTTTGTGTTTTTTAACGAATAAAAAGGCGTTTTATCGTGGTCTCCGCCGTGCGAATAGTAGCAATTCTAACTATCTGGTCTGGACCGGGATGTACCGCTTCAACTACACCAAGTTTCCAATGAGTTGGCGGCTGATTTGGCATATTTATCACAACTATGTCACCAATATTTACATTAGGTTGCTGTTTGTACCATTTGGAGCGTCGCTGTAGCGTTGTAATGTATTCTGTCGACCAACGTTTCCAAAAAGACTGATAAAGTTGGCGTATTAGTTGCCACCGAGTCAAATGATTTTGAGGGGTTGACGTCATATCGGGTTCGGGTATGTCTAAAAGTGATTGGCCAATTATAAAATGTGCGGGTGTTAGTGGTGTTAAATCGTTGGGATTGGATGACAGAGATATTAACGGACGACTATTGAGGACGGCCTCGATACGACTGGACAATGTAGTCATTTCTTCAAATGTAAACATTTGAGTACCTACAACTCGTTTTAGATGATATTTACATGATTTCACAGCTGCTTCCCATAAGCCCCCCATATGTGGAGCTGCTGGCGGATTGAAATGCCATTTACATGGTATTGAGTTTGAGTATAGGTCTTGCGCTGATGAGCTAAAAAATATAGAGTTGATATAGTGATTCGCTCCTTTGAAATTTGAAGCACAATCGCTATAGATATCAGACGGTATGCCTCGACGTGCAATGAAGCGTTGTAGAGATGCTAAAAATGCCTCCGTCGAAAGATCAGATACCACCTCAATATGGACGGCCTTAATGGAAGTGCACACAAATAAACATAAGTAGCCTTTCTCGGCACGAGCGTTTCTTCGACGGCTTTCTTTAATAAGTATGGGTCCGGCAAAATCTATACCTACCCCAAGAAATGCTCTTGACGGAGTGACTCGATTGAGTGGCAAATCAGCCATGAATGGTTGCGGCGCTGTAGCTCTATGTCTAGCACAAATGACGCACGCAAAAATAATATTTCTTATAGCAGAACGACTTGATAAAATCCAATATTTTTTGGCGAGTATTGATGATAGAAGTTGAGGACCGGCATGAAAATAAGTTAAATGAAAATGACGAATCAATAATACGCTCAAAGGGCATGATTTAGGTAATAACACTGGATGACGAGACGCGTACGGAATAGTAGCATTACGAAGACGTCCACCTACCCGTATTATATTATTATCATCTAAGAACGGTGCCAGTTGAGCTAATGAACGCGGTGATATTTTATCAGTTGAAGATTGAAGTGTCTTAAACAGCACGTTAAAATATTTTTGTTGCGTCAAACGAATGATTATTGACATAACATCTTCTTTTTCCTTATATGATATAGGACTGTTTAACGACAGTATGAAAGGTTCCCTTTTACGGCGCGCGTATTTAAATATNTTACGGCGCGCGTACTTAAATAAACGGCAGATTCGCACTAAAACACGTTGAAGACGATTTAAATTAGAAAATTTAGGTAGCCATGTTAAATCAAGATCCTGTGTAGTTATTAGGCAAGTTGTCGCTGTAATTTTATAATCCGGTAATTGAGACGGTAACAACGGGTCGTAACAATAATGCGGCCACTCATTCTCCGGTAATTTTAAAAAGGACGGACCTTGCCAATATAACGTGTGAGCGATAGCTTGCGAAGGGAACATACCTCTTGAAATGCAATCAGCGGGATTCAGATCAGAAACAACGTGACGCCATTGACACTTAGGAATATATTCAAGAATTTTTGCGATTCGATTTGTTACGAAAACTTTGAATTGTGAATGTTCTGATGTCAACCATGATAACACTACACGTGAATCTGTCCATGCATAAATATTATCGATAAACACATTATTTTTAAAAATGTCGTGTAATCGATGCAACAGTTGAGCTAATAACAGAGCTCCGCACAATTCTAATCGCGGAACAGTTAAAGTTTTATTATTTGTAGTTTTAATAGGTGCTACTTTAGATTTAGAAGAAATGAAATGTACAGAAATAGTGTCATCCATATGTAACAAACGTAAATAAACAACCGCGGCGTATCCCTTTTCAGAAGCGTCCGAAAATCCAATTAATTGTGCAGTACAATTTAAGTTATTCAAATACCGAGGAACTTTAATCTGATTAACTAAAATAAGTTCATCGGCGTATTTTTTCCATAATTCACAAAGCGGTTGTGGTAATTGATCATCCCATTGTACTTTAGATTGCCATAATAATTGCATAAAACATTTAGCCCAAAATATAATTGGCCCCAGCGCACCTATTGGGTCGTATAGTTTAGCAATGTATGACAAAATAGCACGCTTAGTGTAAATTAACGGTAATGATGTTGTATGATAACTAAATGAGTCACTAGCAGGAATCCAGCGTAAACCCAATATTTTAATAGACGTGTCGTCTTTAGGATCGAAAGATGTTTGAAGCGACCTATTTTCAAATGGTATATTATTCAACAGGTCAATACAATTAGTAGACCATCTTTTTAGTTCAAAACCTGCGCTATACAATAAACCCATAATGTCTTTCTGTCGTTTAAGGAGACCTGCAATAGTATCGTCGCCTGCTAGGATATCATCTACATAA
>NW_026099892.1:0-14700 GCF_025091365.1 Daktulosphaira vitifoliae | reverse complement strand
TTATAGATACCTTAGATATTTACCTATCATTTTATATATTTTTGTGAACATTTGACCCTTTAACAGCCCACAGAAATGGTTGCAAAATTATAACTTTTTTACAAAAAATTGACTCTTTCAACTTGACTTTTGAAAATGTTCTGGAAAGACTGACACTTTTATATATATCTTAAATTAAAACTTATGTAATATACTTTAATTAAAAAAAAAAAATTGACCTCTGGATTTGTCTCCATGGTAAAAATGACTACTCTATTCAAAAATATGATATTTTTGTGTTAAAATTCTGGGTTTTGTATTTTATTTTAATTTAAAATACCTGACAAGGGGAGTACACTGATTTTCATAAATATTATATAAATAAAATTGATATAGCATAGAAAGTTAAACTTATTTACAGTTTTTTTAAGTCTAAAAAATTAACTTTGAAATTTGAACTAGCTTGAATAACCAATTCTAATAGTAATCATTTTCAAAAAGGTTTATAAATATTTACTTCTTGGTCTAGTAATAATAATTTGGGGAATTACAATTAGTCTAAACANATCTTCGGTACTCCCGAGGTCTTCTCTTTCTTCCCCTTTCAATTCATTCCATTTCATCTTATATACTAATATATTTTGTTTGTCTTTTTATAAAATTCATATAGTAATCATTTTCAAAAAGGTTTATAAATATTTACTTCTTGGTCTAGTAACAATAATTTGGGGAATTACAATTAATCTAAACATTACATAAGTGTTCTACTTCTAGGTTTACAAATAATAGACTATATTATATTTTTGTAATAATAGATCAAGAAATTCATAGTTAAACCAAACATTACAAAAATGCTTTGTTTTCAGTTTTATAAAATAATGACCTATATTACANTAAATTTATTGTACTTTTAACTTATATTAAACTTAATTCTCTTATTAGTTACTTAAGAGTCAAATATTTTAATTTTATAGAATTGTTGTACAAATATTTAGTAGAGGAACTGTAATAAACAAAAAGAAACACAAGAGAGTGTAGGTAGGTAGTGTTGTAATAAATAAAAATGGCTATAATAAGGTGGCGAAGGAATGTTGTTAAATGTGTTTGGGGTTCGGGGTGTGAAAGAGAAGAAATGTANATAATAATTGTTGTACAAACATTTAATACATATTGATTTGTTTACATATATTTAACATTTTTTAAATTAACATATAAGATACCTCTTTATACTTAATTGTTATATTAATTATATAATTGTATTTAAATAATTTAACAGACTGCAAAAAAAGATTAGTTAAACTAGTTTAAAAAAAACGGTAGAACAGTGGGGTCGAGGCACAGTGTGGATGAGTCATAGATGGGACAAGTATAGATGATATCTGACAGTGATTAAAATCACTATCNTGGAGGCACAGTGTGGATGAGGCATAGATGGGACAAGTATTGATGATATCTGACAGTGATTAAAATCACTGTCGTAAGAAACGCTTCGATGCAAATCTATAGATAGTGTTTCATTTAGAGAAATTGGTGGATAATTTCAAAAGCAACATTAACTCTTATTTCTTTGATTATATCCTGATTTGTAGGTCTTTGATTTTAAAATATAATATATGAATAAATACTAATTAAATTTAGTATACAATTGATTTTCAGTAATTTAATAATATTGTAATTTATACGGAGAAATTATAAAAAAAATGAAAAAGTTATATTTTGCTTTACTTTTACGTGTATAAAAATTTAAAGGGCTTGATACAATATTTTTCAATAAAAATTGTTTGTTACTATAAATAAATGCACTGGACTACAAGGAACTTTCATCAGAAGCAANTTACTATAAATGAATGCACTGGACTTCAAGGAACTTTCATCAGAAGCAAAAATATTTTTTCTAAATAAAAAAAAATTATAGTAATTTGGTCATTTTTGATAAAGTTATAACAGTTAACCAAGTTATAAGTTTTATACACTAGACTATAAGGAACTTTCTTCAGAAACAAAAATATCTTTTCTAAATCAACTTTTTGCGATGTTTTAAATGTGCAATTAGACTTTTTCTATCTAAATTTTAATATTATTACTTATTATTAAGAAATGTTATAAATAAGGAAAATGACATATTTAACCTATTTTTTTAATCGTTTAAAGTTGATTGTTGTAAATGTTTATAAAAAAAAAAAAAAATTTATTTTACCATAACTTTTAGCTCAATTGGTAAGTTTGACATTGACATAATTAAATAGAAAATTTTATGACAATTAAAAAAATTGTATCGTTAAGATCAATATGCAGTCAGAAAGTTTTATAATTACTATTTATTGTAAATTTATCAGAAAAGCTCAATATTTTTTTGCATTTTTATGGTAATAGATAACTTAAATAGAAGTAATAGTAATAATTTCCTAGGAACTTTTGTTGTTTGTTGAAAAGATTCTATAATTGAAATATTGAGAACTTAATTAATTTTAATGATTTACTTTAACTAAATGTACCAATCAAAACAAAGTTGTTAAAAAGATTTACTCAATTGAGTGTATTATAAAATTTGATTATATTTGTAAAAATCAATTGTTAATTCAGGAGAAAAAACAATCATTTTTTTTAGAAATGATTTATATAGCAACATGTTACAAAAAAAAATTGTAATATTATAGTCTAGTAGTAGCACACACAAATAGAGTAAAAAAATTATTAAATTACAAAGTAAAATGATTTAATTTTGTAGTTGAAACCTATCATATCAAACTTCATTCGTTAATAAATATTTTGAAAACATTAGAAATTAATGATTTTAATTGTCTTTATGGAGACCATGTAATAACTAACTGTTTAATTGATAAATTAGAATTTTTTTTTCAATTTTTGAGGGTAATATCTTCAACTAGATACGAATTGTAGTCATTTGACGTATTGTTGAAAAAAGTAGGTCAAGTTAGAGCAGAGAAAATAAATGATGGTCACAAAAAATATCTTCTCAGCTTTGCATCGAAGCTAAAACTTAAAATATAGTAAAATAATTTTAATACGAATAAGAAATTTCTTCTTACAAGGGGCGACTAAAGTGATGGGATCCTTGATCTTTATTGAAGTTATTGAATCTAAACGAGATAAAAATCAAAGCAGTTGAAAATGTATTCTAATTAAAAAAGAATTGAAATGCAAAAAATTGCAAAGAAAAAATGCAAAAAATTCATTGCCATACACGGGTTGGAACCTCAACCTCAAGCTTGTAAAACACAAATTTTACCAACTTGTACGTTGGAATTGTCGGCTGAAAAAATTGGCTATTTAAGCTAGTTTAAATTTCAAAAAACAAAAGAATTTAAATTAGTTTAACTTTCTATGCTATCTCAAATTTTATCTTCNAGAATTTAAATTAGTTTAACTTTCTATGCTATCTCAAATTTTATCTTCGATGTGAAGCTGAAAAAGTATTGGTTTTTCTAGATGTGTTTTTTTTTTTTTGTGTCTGTTACCACTTTTTTTCAGTTCTCACCGAACCAATTTCTTTCAATGATACGCCAAAAGATCACAAATCGTATCTAGTCGAAGACATTACCCTTAAAGATTGAAAAATCGTTAATTTTATATATATCTTAAAGCTAATGTAATATACTTTATCATGGAAAAAAAAATTTCGGTCTTTATTTTATCTTCATGGTGAAAATGGCTATCAAATGCTATTTTTGTGTGAAAATTTTCCATTTTGTATTTTACATTTTTAACTTTATTATGCTATAACTTTTTGAAAAATGTATGGATCAATACAATTTTTTCATGAAAAGTAGTGTTTATATACATCTTTCATTCGAAATACTGTTTTTTTAAAACGGACCATTTCCCTATATACGAGGGGAGTTCAAATTTAAAAAATGCATGTAGAAAGTAGAACTTTTTCAACTTAACTTTTAAAAGTGTTCCGGAAAGTCTGACACTTTAATATATATCTTAAATTAAAGCTAATGTAATATACTTTATTATGGTAAAAAAAAAATTCGGACTTTATTTTATCTTCATGGTGAAAACAGACATTAAAGTTAATAAAAAAAATACGATTCTTGTAATAAAATTCTTTTTTATATTTTTAACTTTATAATGCTATAACTTTTTTAAAAATGAACATATCAATATAATATTTTTTTATTTAGATGCATGATGTCTTTACCTATCATTTGGTATATTTTTTTTATAAATCTGACTTTTTACCTGCCTACAGGGGGGGATTTAAAATAACAACTTTTTCACAAAAAATTTACTTTTTCAAATTAACTTTTGAAAATGTTCTGGAAAGTCTGACACTTTTATATATACCTTAAATTAAAGATAATGTAATGTACTTTATTATGCAAAAAAAAAATTTCAGACTTCTGTTACGTCACTCTTTAGGGGTTTAGTCNTGTTACGTCGCTATTTAGGGGTTTAGCCTAAATGCCCGTCGACAGTATTCTAAGGGACCAACGGGGGATAGCTGGCTAGGCTATATCTACCTTAGGTACTGAAGTTTCCTATTTAATTTATATTCCCTTAGAGGAACTACCAAGGGTCGCACTACAATATATATATATAACACTTTAGGTTAACAACGATATAAATAAATATTTATTAAACGATTGAAATATTAAATAGATATTACAACCTGCTGGACACCTAGAGATGATATAATCCAACAGGGAGCTGACGGCGACACACACACACACACTATAATATACGGGATAGCAAGTTAAGTTAATTATTAGACAAGTAGTGATCGCGAAGATGGTAAAAAGTCACTTTCGAAAGGGATATCTTATTATGACACATTGGCCGTGAATTGCAAAAAGTGTTTATGTGTGCAGTCCGCCCTCCTGTTAGTATTGTTGTATGTCACTGTGTTAATTATATATATATATATATATGTCTATTAAACGGTACAATGATGTTATGGGAGACAGAGATATGGGCACATACAAATGTGATCGTATCAGCTGCTCCCCCTACACTTAAGGTCTGACCCTAGACCTTAATACAAAACAAAAGAACTTTGACAAAATAATTCTACGTAGGGAAATAAAAATTATTTAAAAAAAAAATAAACTTTTGGAGGGACATTAGTGTCGTTGTAAGAACCTCTGGGTCTTCGATGTCCACACTCCTTAATTCACAAGCTTTTGAGCGTTGGAGGAGCTTCCTTCGTGTGGGCTCTCAATAGTCGGCTACCAAGCGGTTCCTATGAAAAGCCCGGCCCTGTCGTCGACTTCTTGAATAGTCTCGGGGCCCCAAAGAGTATTCTCCGTGTTCTCGAGGTCTGTTCAGAACACTAACGCTTATTATTAAAAAAAATTTAATAATTAAAAGGGGATGTTGGGGTACCGAATACAATCATAAGCAATGCATGCACAATAAATGATAAATGTTCATGAATTAAAAAAAAATAATTTAATGTGATTTATTACAATAAAAAAAATAAGCTAAGTTAACCTAATGTATGTAGCCAAAACGTTGTCAAAAACTTGCATACATTTACAATAGGTGTCTTAAATTAAGTTAAGCATGCTCGATAATAGAACTAATGTATACAGCAAAATATATGTGAAACACACACAGTGATCATCTCATAAAATTCAGTGTCCATTTATTATATAGAAAAAATGAAATATACACAATAGGGTATTTTGAATTAGGCTGACTTGCGCCTTAGTTGCGGGAAGATTATTTTATATAAATTATACTATAATAAGGGTAGCCGTAAGAACGGCTGTTTAAAAGACCACGATTTTGCTGCTGTAACAACTTAGCTAACTTGTATATATTAAACGTGCATGTCGAATTGATTTTATAAAGAAATAATTTATTTAATAATATTAGCTGGCTCGCTCTATTAGTATCAATTGTAATTATAAGTAATGGCTATTCAATAAGGTCATAATATGTTATACAAAGGGATTTATTGTTATAAACACATGAAAAGAGTCCGTTATTCAAATTTGTCAAGTAAGATTACAGGGATATGGGTATGTGGGGATGTGATTTTCAACACCTCTACTAATGTTTTTACGCCGCAAAAGCCGTCTTGCGGGATATTTTTTGAAACCTGCATATTCGCCGCTGTGGACTCAATGGAAACATTGGTAGAATCTTTGTGTGAAAGAATATGATTTGCGACATTGCTAGAACTGAATTTTTCGAAGAGTACGGTCACCCTGTGTGGTCCGTCAAATAAAATAATTTTCGAATCATACATATCAATAATAGCCTTATATTTGTGTAGAAAACTATTACCTAAAAGATTATACCCATTTAAGTTTTTAACGACAGCGCATTCAATAATAAAACTATGCTCACAGAAATTTACTTCAATTGAGGTTGTACCTAATAAATCTAAAGGGGACCCATTTGCTGTAGTAATGGTAGCGTTTTGGGCTGGAATAATATCATGATTCATGGGAAGTGTAGCGCTACTTATTATGCTAATCGATGCCCCCGTATCAATGAGAAACTTTGACTCAATACTATTTAATTTCCCAATTATTATAGGTTGAGGGGGGACCGATGCGCAATTTGAAAAAATGTTAAAACAATTAGAGACACCTGTGATATTTAAATTATTTTGCGCTAATGTTGCTTTCGTAATGGGAGCTGGTGATTGAACTTTTTGGCTAGGTCGCGAAAGAGTGTCAAAATTCGCCCTAACCATCGAATTTTGACTTATTCGTTTTTTTGAGTTTGCTGCGGGCGCCGCTGATTAGGGGCCCACTTATTAGTAGACGGATCTCCTGCGCCCTGATTTCGCCCACCATTATTATTGTTATAATTTTGACCTGTATTATTAGAAAATCTGTTATTATTATAATAATTATTATTATTAAAATTGTGATTGTTTCTGTAGTTACCATTATTATTATTATTATTATTAGAAATGTAAAAATGACCGCNTATTATTATTATTAGAATTGTAAAAATGACCGTCTGTATTTCGATTTAAATTATTGTAATTTTGATATTTATTATTATATCTAGTGTTATTGTTAAAATTATTACCATTGTTGTTACCAAAATTATTAGAATTATTATCGAAATTTCTACTGTTATAATTCAGGTTCCTATTATTATTATTGATATTCCTGCTATTATTCCTATTATTATTCCCATGGTACTTATTTTTACTCGAATTCATACTCAGATTCTTCTGAAGGGTTTCTGTCAAAATGTCAAGCTGTTGTTGTATTTTTTTATTATCGTCTATTTTCTTGTCTATGCCTAAGCTCGCTATTTTTATAATGTTTTCCTCTAATACCGATAATGAACTAACGTCAACCCAACCTACTCTTTCGAAATATTGGTCGGGCAAACCGTTTAAAATTGTGTCTATTATTTCACTTTCTGACATATCCTCGTTTGCTCTCCTGCATTCGGCTTTAACATTAGAAAAGTAATCTAAAATGCTTTCATGGTCCTCTTTTTTTCTCTCTCTTAATCTCTTAAGTCTCATTCTTCTCTGGGCTTCTGAATTATAATATCTAATTAGTACATTTTTCATTGCCTGCCAAGTAGGAACATCCACTTCTGCCTCTTTATTTTCAAACACTGTCTGTGCCTGGCCTTTAAGGGAAAGTGGTAACATAACGAGTTTCATATTATCATCCCAACCGTTAGCTTTTGCAACTCGTTCGAAATTTGAAAAAAATCTAATAATATCCTCCGATAATTTACCCGAGAACTGTTGTGGTAAAATTGAGCTAGCCATAGTAGTTATTAATTTTAACTGGTTTATTTTCTAAAAGTTTTGTTTGCGCAAAAATAGGTTTAGGTTCTACGGTGACTTCGCGTGAAATTTCTGATGGTTTAGCTAAAGGAAATTCGACAACGGTTTTGTAGAGATCGGTAGGGGTGTTCGATTCACTCAAAGAAGCGCTTTTTGTGCTTAGTGGGACCGGCAGAATACTTGGAATTTTATCAAGTTTTTCTGCTTCGGAGTCCGAATCAGATTCGTATTTTTCTGAGAGGGGTGGTTGTTTGAAAANTTAAATTACAAAGTAAAATGATTTAATTTTCTATAAATACTTTAAAAACATTAAAAATGAATGATTTTAATTGTCTTTATGAAGAACATGGAATAACTAAATGTTTAATTAATAAATTAGAATTTTTTTTTCAATTTTTGAGGTTAATATTTTCAACTAGATACGAATTGTAGTCATTTGACGTATCGTTGAAAAAAGTAGGTCAAGTTAGAGCAGAAAAATAAATGATAGTCACAAAAAAATATCTTGTCGGCTTTGCATCGAAGCTAAAACTTAAAATATAGTAAAATAATTTTAATATGAATAAAGATGCAAAAAATTCATTGCCATACGCGTGTTTGAACTTCGTACTCTAAGATTGTAAAACACAAATTTTACCAACTCGGCAACTGTACGTCGCTACCGTCAGCCTAAAAAATTAGCTATTTAAGATAGTTCAAATTTCAAAGTTAATTTTCACAACTTCAAAAAACAAAAGATTTTAAATTAGTTTAAATTTCTATGCTATCTCAAATTATAGCTTCGATGCAAAGCTGAGAAGGTATTGGTTTTACTAAGATGTGTTTTTTTTTTTTGTGTCTGTTACCACTTTTTCTCAGTTCTCACCGAACCAATTTCTTTCAATGATACGTCAAAAGATCACAAATCGTATCTAGTCGAAGAAATTACCCTTAAAAATTGAAAGTTCGCTAATTTTATATATATCTTAAATTAAAGCTAATGTAATATACTTTATCATGGAAAAAAAAAATTTCGGACTTTATTTTATCTTCAAGGTGAAAATGGCTACCAAATGCTATTNTATCTTCATGGTGAAAATGGCTACCGAATGCTATTTTTGTGTGAAAATTTTCGATTTTGTATTTTACATTTTTAACTTTATTATAATATAACTTTTTGAAAAATGTATGGATCAATATAATTTTTTCATGAAAAGTAGTGTTTATATACATCTTTCATTCAACATACTGTTTTTTTAAAACGGACCATTTCCCTATATACGAGGGGAGTTCAAATTTAAAAAATGCATGTAGAAAGTAGAACTTTTTCAACTTAACTTTTGAAAATGTTCTGGAAAGTCTGACACTTTTATATATATCTTAAATTAAAGCTAATGTAATATACTTTATCATGGAAAAAAAAAATTTCGGACTTTATTTTATCTTCAAGGTGAAAATGGCTACCAAATGCTATTNAATTTCAGACTTCACTTTGTCTTCACGGTAAAATGTTTACCGAATGCTATTATTGTGTGTAAATTCTCGATTTCATTTTTTACATTTTTAACTTTATAATATTTTTTAATAATCCCTTTTTCATTCGACATACTTTATCTTAATCAGGATATTAATAAGGATCTAGCAGATTATGTAGCTTTTGGAATAATCCACCATTTTTTTAAAATTAAACACTATCTAAAGATTTGCATCGAAGCGACGGTGTCAGTTTACACAAGTATGTACACGTTAATTAATTGTTTTCGATTCGACGTCTCCTTCAGCCTGATGGACATTTGATTGGCTACAGTTTGTTAGTAGCAGTACTGTGCACAGGGTGCTCAACCGGAACGCCGTACCGTCTGTAGGAAGTAATAATCATAATAGTTAACAGTAATCGCTACAATTGTCTTCGATGATCTTGCTTTTCCCTTTAAGGTCAATGTCACCTAGCAACATAATGAGGCCGACGTAATACATTTTTATAATTAATTTCATTAAGAATCGTAGTAACAGTTATGGAATGTGAGACGGTATTAATTCGTTCACTTTTTCAAATATGTCTTACAACGCGTATATTTATATATATTTTAACGGGTAGGTACCCTTTAGTAATATTTATAATACAATAAGTATAAAGTTTACATGACAATTATGAGTCAACAACATATAGGTAATAATGATAATAATAATAATATAGAATAAATTATGAATACAATAAAATGTGTTATCAATAATTAATAATTAAATAGTGTAAGACATAAATCAATTAAAAACAAATAATTAGCTTAATATCATATAATATTATGAATTTTGCAAACGAAATACAACAATTTTCAAAAATTTAATCTAATAATACATTTATCTTATAATAAGAGCACAATATTTAATTTAGTACTAGATTTAAACCTATATATACATTTTGTTTGAAAAAATCTCGTGACTTAAAAAAGAAATCTATGTGATCAGCTATAACGTTACATAATGAGAGGGCTCTAGGAAAAAAAGATGTGGAACTGTAGTTATTTTTATAAAATGGTATATGAAACAAATTCGATTTTCTTAAACAATGATTTGGTGTTATAAAACCAATCATAGATAACAATTACGGGGAATCAATAAGATTGTTTAGTAAATCAAATATGAACATAATATCCGCTACATTTCTTTTTTGTTCACAACTAGTAAATCCAAAAACCGAGTTATGCAAATTAGTTATTATAGGTTTATTCAATTTATAACACAAAAATTTTAAAAATTTATACTGAACATTTTCAATTACCGTTTTATATGACGAATAACTTGGAGACCAGACTATAGAACCAAACTCAAGGTGAGGTCTGACTAGAGAAAAGAATAATGTTTTGAATGTATTAAAGTTTTTAAGATTATTCGTATTTCTATTTAAAAACCCTAACATTTTAAAGGCTTTTTTAATAATGGTATTAATATGAATTGAAAAAGACATTTTACTTTCAATAACAATTCCTAGGTCTCTAACAGAAGTGACACTCGTTATAATACAGTTATCTATTTTATAATTACACTTGATTTCATTATCTATTCTAGAAAAAGTAATAACATTACATTTACTTATATTTAAAGGTAGGCGATTTTGATGGGTCCAATTTACAAAATTATCTAAGCTCGATTGTAATTTTAATGTATCGTCTAGAGATCTAATTTTTGAGAATATCTTAGCATCATCAGCAAATAAAATATCTTCAACTGAGCTATCAAATATTGCAGGGAGATCATTTATAAATAATGTAAATAGAAGAGGGCTCAGATGTGAACCNTAACTTCAACTGAGTTATAAAATATTGCAGGGAGATCATTTATAAATAATGTAAATAGAAGAGGGCTCAGATGTGAACCTTGAGGCACTCCAGAATTAACTAAAAAATTATTTGATACATGAAAGGATAATTTTACTGCTTGAGTACGTGAACTAATATAGGATTTTATCCAACCCAAAAAATTACCGTGGATTCCGAAAGAAACTAATCTATTTAAAAGTAGGCTATGATTTACTTTATCAAAAGCTTTCTGGAAATCGGTGTATATTGAGTCTAATTGGACATAATCATTAAGAGAATCAAGTATCTTTGACTGAAAAATTTGGTTGAGATTGACATTTTAGATCTAAAGCCATGTTAATTTTTACAGATATATGGCGACATTAGTTTAGTTAATTTATTTATTATAATCGCTTCAAATAGTTTAGGTATATGTGATAATTTAGAAATTGGTCTATAATTTGAAACATTATGCTTATCTCCTGATTTGTGTACTAGTGTGATAAAAGATTTTTGCCATATATTGGGAAAATAATCTAAATGTAAAGATCTATTAAAAATTAAAGGAAGTGGCTTAATTAATACAAAACTACACAATTTTAGAAATAAAGAAGGTACACCATCAGGTCCCGTACTCGCATTCATATCTAAATTATTTAATAACTCTTGAATTTCATTTTGATCAATAGACATGGAGCTTAAATTAACATTTATATTATTCATTAAAGACGTATTTAAATTTTCTTGGGACTCTTCATTAAAGATTCTTGAGTCAGTATCATAAACACTGGAAAAGTAGTTGGCAAATAATTGACCTGTGTTCATAGATGTTTGAAGATGAATGATTTTGATATTTAACGCAATCTGGTACTACATTATTAGTTTTTTTCAGTGAGTTAATATATTTCCAAAAAGGTTTAATATTTGTTTGGATTCTAAATTTGTGATAAATTGTGTATGGGAGAGATATATTAATTTTTTGCATTTATTGCGGAGATTAGAGAGAATAAGATAATCTTGATGAGAATGACTAAGTTTAAATTTTTTATGAGCACATTTCTTATCAATAATGAGTTTTCTAAGCTCAGCATTTGGCCAAACAGGTGAAAAATTATTAAACATTTTTGTTTTGGGAATAAATAAAGAGAATGTATGATAAATTATTTCATAAAATTTATTTATTTGAGCCTCAAAAGTTAAAGTATTGTCTAGATTAAGTTCAAAATCGATGTTTGATAGAAAAAGAGAAATTTTATTGAAATCACAATTTTTGAAATTATACACTAGTGGAAGTTTATAAGAATTTTGTAAAAAGGGATCAGTAAATTTTATATTTAACTTTAAAAGAGGATGAAAATTATCAATTATTGGAACAAGGGATTCAGATGAATGAACAATAGAAGTAAGTTCTACATCAGAACTAAGAAATATACAATCAAGAGTATGACCTAAAGAGTTTTTAATGTAATTACATTGTTTTAAATTTAAAAGATTTACAAAAGAATTATATAGTATATCTCCAGAGACATTACCTTGAATACTTGATTCGATAGACCAATCGTAGCTATTTAAATTAAAATCACCAGTAATAATAAAATGGTAATCAGGATAGTTAAAATATATACTCTATATCATCACATTATTTAGAATACATTTCAATAGTTGCATCAGGTGGAATATATACACAACCTAAAACTATTTTTATTTTATTTACAGTGAATTTTAGAAATAATTGTTCGATTCCAGTTACAAGAGGAACATTTAATAATTCACTACACATTTTTTTATTTATTGCAATTAACACACCACCACCACGCAGTTTACCGTACGACAAATTACGATCATCTCTATATAAATTATAATTATTAAAACCAAGTTCCGCATCAAAAATATTATAATTTAACCATGTTTCATTTAAACAAACTATATCATAATTCACATTTAATAAGGCATTTCGTAAAAAATTTATCTTTGTTAATAGACCACGAACATTTTGAAAAAAAATATTAATTATAAAAAATTATCATTTCGGAGATTTACTGAACGGTTATTTTTTATAACAATTTTCGGTGTTCCTTTCACATATTTAATAATTAGATCAGATTCGCCATTATTTTTACGAGTCTCCAATTCACAGTGGAGTTTTTTCATATAACTCCTTTGATGCAGCGTACGGTCCGAATTGATTCGAATAATAGAAGGCGGTTGTAATGATAACAATTTTTTCTTAGATTTTAAGATATCAAACGCTTCAGCTGGTGAAGCAAATATAGCTTTTATCGGGCGGCATATTAACATTCTGCACACGAAATGTAACCCAGCAATAAATTTGCCTCTCTGATTGGCTACTCATTATTTATGATAACAGTTGATATCAGTAAACTATTATTATTAATATCTAGAAAACACTAATTTTATAAATTATTTATAAATATATTATTTAAAAAATGTAATAACAGAAATAAATTAGTGCGATTTTGCATTAGGCGTACAGATAGTTATGTTTTGAAGTATATTTCTTGGTTTCTTAGGGCGATTGTTTTCTGAAATTGCTGGTCTACTTAAAAATAAAAGTAACGTGTTTGTTTAATTGACAAATGGTATTTATAAATTATACTCACCTGCCAAAAGACGTTTGCTTCCTTTTGTTATGCTTGGTTTCCTCCTAGAAATAGTGGTTGGCTTAACTCATATTGTTGCACTATCTATTAGTCTTTAAGGTAAAGAGGTTCCTCCAGCATTGGCTAAAAATGTGTTAAACTGCCCTTCTGATTTTATTTTTTTAAATCTATTTTTAAATTTCAGTAAATTTTGATTGATCCTCCATACTTAGTATTATTATTCAACAAAATTTGATTGATTTCTTCTATTATTGGCAAACAAGTATTTTCTGAAATAGTACTTTTTTCTTCAACCATATTGCCAAAGATGCTATTTTCATTAATATTGTTTTCTGTATTTTCTATTACATTTACTGGTTTTAATTTAACTTCTTCAACTGTCAATGCATTTTTATGAATAACCTCTGATGGTAAAAGATCTTCATAAAATGATTTATTTGGTGTTTTATTACTTAATGCTAATGGTGCAATTGAATGTTTATCCTCTATTGTAACAGGAGGGAAATTAACTCCAACTTTATTAAAAAACTTGTATACAATACCTTGATGTTTACAAAACTTTCCATACATTCTAGCTGTACACGAACAAATATCTATAGATGGCATAACACAATACATCAACTGTTTATTTTTTTGGCTTGGTACATAGTATTCTTCATTATCCACTTTAATATCTTCTTGGGTCACATAATCAGTTAATTTTGTAATTTTTTCAAAAAATTTACAAGCAGTTGCATTTCTATCATTAGAAAACTCGAGAAATTTTTTTCTATAATAATGTTCCAAATTGGTACAACAAAAATCAATAATTGAAATAACATTGTATGCTTTAACTCTACTTAATACATTTTCCTAAAAAATTCTCACTGAAACTTCACTAAAGTTATTAGTGTGGTGGCCTCTATTTATATGATCTCTCCACACTAAACATTGTATAATAATTAAAAAGAATCTATTAAATGTAATATAAATATTATAAAAGTAATTATTTCATATGTTTTTCATATTTTACCATATGAACCCCTTGACCAGTACGCGGACCTAAATTTAAAATCCTCCATTTATCATGCCAATTCTGTAT
>NW_026099891.1:0-14785 GCF_025091365.1 Daktulosphaira vitifoliae | reverse complement strand
CACCTATCATTGTTTCATCCCAAAACCCTTGGTATCGACGTTCTATATCATTTATTTGTTAATGAAAACGTTTACCAAGCTAATGGCTTTCATTTTCAAGATTTTCAGGAAAAAAATCTAAGTGTGCATGAAGAAAATGTATTTTCAATGACATGTTTACCCCTATTTCCGATAAAATTAAAAAATATACATCTATTATTTATTCAAAAAATAATAAAATTATAAAATGTACTGTTTACCTATTTTTGAATAGTTTATCAATATATCGTCTACTATTTCTTTATAATTTAAATTTTTGAAGTTTCCTAAAAAATAATTTACAACCAAACAAAACGAGTTACAAAGTCCAAGTTTAATATGTAAAGGTAGTAGGATTATTCTATTTTTATTAACCAGAGGATTGAAACTTCAATTTTTCTCAATACAAAAATTTACCACAACCCTACCAAACTGTAAAATTGTGAAACTAATGTGGAAAGATTATGTTCAACATAGTCCCGCTTTCCTTAAAATTCCTCTGTTCATTTTAAAAAAAATATTGAAAACTTACTCACAATATTATTTTTCAAAACAAAATTTCGATTTTTTAAATAATATAAGGTTAATTCATATAGTTTTGTTAGGATATTTTTAAATTGAGTTAATTTTACAGTTTGGTTATAACTCTTTGGTTATCATACACCTAATTACAAAAATGATTTAACACTTCGACCGGGTATTCGTGAGATGGCCACCACCTCTTCGTTGCCTTAGTATATTATTACAGGTACTTACTAGTTGAATCATTTACAATATCTCTATAGAGGAACATTAATAATTTCTCTTATATCTACTTGTCTTTATTGTTCTAAACCCTCGAACCATACGACCTCGATAGAACCACAACATCAGCTTCTCACTATATACAAAAAACCAGTCCCCATCAAATATAAATATGCTATCTCAAAATAATAATCATGTAATGTATAATTAAATACAATATACTAAAAAGATCACTAAAAGCGCTGATAACAATAACCCTGGATTGGGGGTACTATCATTTTACTATAACAAGCACTAAAATCCTTTCAGACTCCAGAGAGGCACAAGGAGTGAAAGAGTGACGGGAGTTCGCTCTCTCCGAATTCAAATAAGAATGAAAAAGAAATAATTATCAGTCACAGCCCTGTTTTGTTGTCGGCTGACTTTTACGCGTTTTATTTATATATGAAAAGAACTTGTTTTAATTATTTATCTTTTGACGAAGTGCGAATTAAATACTTTTATCATTTATAAGCATATCGAGATATTTATCAAATCATTTTACAGTAATTTGCAAGAATAAAAGAAGTAAATAATTTTATGTTATCCCAATTATTTAGAATTAATAATCTGAGTATAGAACGACAAATCAATAGATCAAATAATTATATTAATCTTTAAACTCCAATTAATTATTATTAACTAGTTCGGACCTTATACATAATCACATAACATGGTATTCGTGAGATGGATACCACCTCTTCGTTGCCTAAAAGAGATTAATACCTAATGTGATTTCTAATGTATATANTTTGGTTATCATACACCTAATTACAAAAATTATTATAACACTTCGACTGGGTATTCGCGAGATGGCCACCACCTCTTCGTTGCCTCAGTGTATTATTACAGGTACTTACTAGTTGAATCATTTACAATATCTCTATAAGAAGAACCTTAATCATTGCTTTTTATATCTACTTGTCTTTATTGTTCTAAACCCTCGGACTCTACAACCCCGATAGAATCTCGTTGCTCACCAATTGACTAAATCCTCAAATATCTAAGATTGGTCAATAAATACCAACCTAACATCTTCTTTTTTATTTATTTTTGTATTATTACAAGTACGAAGTTCAAAGCCGTCTGTAGCTACTAATATTTTGCATTTTTTTTTTTAGTTAGAAAAATATTTTCAAATTATATGATATTTATCTCATTTAGATTCAACAATATCAATAAATATAAAGGATCCTATCACTATAGTCTTCCCTTGTGAGAAGAAATTTATATTCATGTTAATATTATTTTACTATGTGTTTCTTTTTGTAGCTACAATTTATTTTGTCAACCCTCACTAGACCTACTATTTCAACGACACGTCAAATGATTACAATTTAGTATTTAGTTTAAGTTATTACTCTTAAAAATCGAAAAAATATTCCTTATTTAAATAAAATGTAGCTTAACCAGCTTTTTCCATACAAACAATTAAAATCATTAATTTCTAATATTCTTAAAGTATTCATTGTCGAATTAGATTTGATATGATAAAAGTATTCTACTACAAAATTAAATCATTTTACTTTATAATTTAATAATTTTTTTATTCAATTTGTGTGTGCTACTACTAGACTATAATATTCCAAATTTGTTAGTAACATGTTGCTATATAAATCATTTCTAAAAAAAATGATTTTTAGTGTCACCTGAATTTAACGATGGATTTTTACAATTATACTCAAATTTTATAATACGCTCAATGAAGTGAACCTTTTTAACAACTTTTTTTTTGTTGTTNCACCAATGGTTTTTATGCGGCCCAAACAGAACTCATTGAATGATAAAAAAATATACATTCAAAACTAATATTATAAGATATACAATAGGTATTACCAAAAAATTTATTTGTGTCGTACACGGTTGCGATAAGTATGATTATTTTTCGGAATTTTTACTATTAATAACGTTTTTGATGTATTTTATCTAATCTTTAAACTGGTCTTGGCTAGTATGAAAATACGCATTATGATTATAGAAGCAGTCACATTGTAGTTGTGTATTGGCGTATTTATTTTATTTGAATCATTAATTATATATATATATATTTGTTGTGACATTATGGCAGGCGTATATATATTTGTTCGAAAAACAAACGAAAAATATCTGAAGAAAATAGAATTTTTCAAAACAGTTGGGAAGAAGAATATTTTGTTGTACCAAATAAAAAGGGTTCAGCTACTTGTTTAATCTGTCGAGAAAGTATTATGCTTAAAAAATATAATATTATTCGTCATTATAATACAAAACACGAATCATTTAATAGTACTTTAATCCCGAATCTCTGATAAGACATGAAAAATTAACTTTTTTCAAGAAGTCATTGCAACAACAACAAAGTTTTATGTCAGTAGTGGTATCAAAAGGTGCAGCTGTCACAACTGCATCATACGAAATTCGTGACATACTCGGTAAGCATTTTGTCGTAACATGCTAATGCTTTGCATTACGCATCTTACAGTTATTAATGAAAAATGTATAATTTGTATTTTAAATAACTTGTAAACAAACAAATAATTTATCTGTCATAACAAATACGATGTTCAACACAATTTCTTATTATTTATATATATATATATATATATATATGTCAATTTATCAATTGTTAAATATGTTATCTCAACATAATAATCATGTAATGTATAATTAAATACAATAAACTAAAAAGATCACTAAAAGCGCTGACAACAATATCCCTGGATTGGGGGTACTATCATTTTACTATAAAAAGCACTGAAATCCTTTCAGTCAGAGAGAGTCAGGGAAAGACTCCAGAGAGACGAAAAAAAGAAGAAGTGACAGCGACCAAGAGAGTTCGTTTTCTCCGGATTGAAATAAGAATAAAAAAAAGTAACAATTATCAGTCACAGCCCTGTGTTGTTGTCGGCTGACTTTTATGCGTTTTATTTATACATGAAAAGAACTTGTTTTAATTATTTATCTTTTGACGAAGTGCGAATTAAATACTTTTATCATTTATAAACATATCGAGATAATTATCAAATCATTTTACAAGCAATTTGCAAGAATAAAAGAAGTAAGTAATTTTTTATTATCTCAATTATTTGGAGTAAATAATTTTGAGTAAAGGATGACAAAGCAATAGATCATTTATTAAATTAATATCTTAAAGTGTCAATTTTGACTGGTTGGTTAAAGAAATTATACATAATCACGTTATATGGTATTCGTGAACTGGCTCTGCCGTTTCGTTGCCTTAAAGATGTTTTAAAAAACCTAGCGTGATTTCTACTGTATAAATTAGGCTCTGGTATTCGTGGACTGGCTCTGCCGTCTCGTTGTCTCTTAGTTAGGACATTAGAAACTAACCAGACAAAAGTTTATTATACCTCTATAAGAGGAACTTAACATATATTTTTATATCTACTTGTCTTTGTCGTTCTAAACCCTCGAACCATGCGACCCCGATGGAACCACAACATCAGGTTCACATTTTATACAAAAACCCAAGTCCCCATCTTATAATTTACTTTTATTTTTATTTTATTAATTTTTGTTATTTGAATTATAACAATTTAAAACCATTTACTGACGCTGAAATAGTGAAAAATGTTTTATAAATGCTTCGTCCTTACTATTTGATAGATTTAGCAATAAAAATCAAATAATATCGGAAATTAAAAAAATGCAGCATTCTGATTCTACTTGCATTAGGCGCATAGAAAATATTGCTAAACATATTTATAACCGTATTATTGAAGACTTAAAAAATTCTAAATTGTTTAGTTTAGCTTTTGATTCTAGCACTGATATTTCAGCCACATCACGATGTTCTATTTTTGTTAGGTATTGTACTGAACAAAATTCTATTAATGAAGATTTTTTGAAATTCATTCCAATGAAAAATCAAACAAGAGGCATCGGTTATCTCGATGTTATTAGTAATTTTCTTGACAACAATGATATCGATATTAAAAAATTGGTTTCTGTGTGCACCAACGGATGTCCATCGATGACCGGATGTGAAAAGGGGTTTATTTTNATCGATGACCGGATGTGTAAAGGGGTTTATTTCTTTATTGAAAAAAAAATATAATTTAACAAACACATTGTCTTTCCATTGTATTATTCACCAAGAAAACTTGGCAGCACGCATCTCTATTCAAGAAGTAGATTTAGTAATGAAAAACGTAGTAAAAATTGTGAATTATATTCGAGCAAATGAATTAAATCACAGAAAATTTAAAAGTCTTTTAGAAGAAATGAACAGTAATTACAGTGACGTTCTTTTACATACTTCAGTGCGTTGGCTTAGTAGAGGTAAAGTACTGGAAAGGTTTTTTGTTAACGATTAGAAATTACTACATTTTTGCAAAAAAACAACAAATTTGATGAAATTAAAAATTATAATTGGTGGTTCCTTTTAGTTTATATGTGTGATATCACAGAAAAACTTAATTAACTCAACCGCGGTTTACAGGGTGACAATAAAATTATTTCGCAGATGGAAAATAAAGTTTTTGCTTTTGAAGAGAAACTGGAAATCTATCAAAAGGAAATAGAAAACAAAATACTACATAATTTCCCTACCCTTTCCAAATTTATACATATGATGATATTATCATTTCTCAACCAAACACTATAATAATTTTAAATCATTTAGATGCCTTATCCAATGAATTTAAAAAAATATTTCAGGACTTAAGAAGTGTGAAAAATTGCTTTTTACTTGTAGAAAATCCTTGGCACTTAGAAGTTAGTAGTTTAACACAATTTGCTACATTAATTGTATCTGATATTTCAAAATTATTTGATGAATTTATTGAATTGAAAAATGATATAAATTTGAAAATTACTTTCAAAGAAAAAAGACAAAAAAAACAATACATAGAATTTTGGAATTTAACGCCAGGAAAATACAAAACCATACAAAAATGTGCTCACTTTTTGTTAATAATGTTCACATCAACATATTTATGTGAAACTTCATATTCTAAAATGAAATATGCAAAGAATATGTACAGAAATCGGCTTACTGATTCACATGTTGACGACTTGTTAAGAGTAGCATGCAATAAAAAACCAGATATATCCTAAATAATAAAGAATATATCTCAATATCAAAATTCACACTTGTATAAAATGATTATTTAATGTTTTATAATAAATTTTTAAATGTTCTATACATAATATATAAATGTATTTTTAGTTTTTTTTTTTAATCTCCTTTCCGTTTACTTTAACTTGCGGCCCGCGTATTATTTTAAAATATTTTATGTGGCCCAAATAAAAAAAAGGTTGAGTATGACTGGTCTAGTCTCAAGGCCCTAGACGACGGAAATGCGATAACATGTAGCGCTTGAAGAGTTACAAACATACATACATACATATATGTGGGAAATGTAGACAGGCAATTACAGGAACAGAGCGAAGACGCAATACTATTATTTAATTTATATATATATATACATAAATTAATACACAAAAACTCTATTAAATGTTAACAAACAAAAATAACACATATATTTAATTACACACGAAAACTCTATATAAAATATTCATACAACACAAAAATATTATATAAAACAGAATACACTTATAAACTAAAAAATATACATAGAGACACGTCTTAGCCGACTCACGACTTGACTTAATCTCCCTCTATATACTTGATACCACTATCTATATTCAGACCCTGGAAGTGGTGCTATCTACATACCAATGGCACCCACATATATACATACAGGTGAAACTAATATAAGCGTGTTAAAAATGGTATATTTTTTTTATAAATCTGAACCTTTATCTGCCCATAGTGGGGGATTCAAAAAGACAACTTTTTTACAAAAAATTTATTTATTTAACTTAAATTTTGAAAGTTAACCAGAAAGTCGGACACTTTTATATATATATTAAATTAAAGCTAATGTAATATACTTTGTTATTAAGTAAATTTTCCGGTTGAATTAGTTGAGTAATATTATTTGATTTAAAAGCTTTTTTTTTTTTTTTTTTGAGATATGAAAACCCATAACGTGATGGCGTCAAACGAACCTCATATTTGAACACATTCACTCCAAAGATATAAAGTAAACATGGTCTGTTTGCTAACACTATTCTTTCGATTTTTTTTTGTGTTATCGTTAAGAAAAGGGGTATTGATAGGTTATAAAATGACCATAAATGTTTGAAAATTATTTGAAAATTAATTAAATTAAATTTGAGAATTGAGATCGTCTAGTTATATAATATTTTTTTCGTTACAGCTTGATAAATTAACAACAGATCTCTCATTAGTACTAATCACGGAGATCAATTATCAACACTCTAGTTTCGCCTGTATAAGTAAAGTAAATTGTTAAAAAGTTCTTCCATACAAGGTGATCAATACTTATAATGTAAAATTAGAAACTAGGTTAACATTTGTAGCCAATTTAGGTGCCATTTATTTTTCTGAAACTTAATAGTTAGAAATTAATTTTTTTTTTTAAATTAATAGTTGAAGAAGAGTAGCTAAGATTCCAGTCATTCAAAAAATAATCAGTTTCTGGTTATTGAATTTGATACATCATAAATAAATTTTTATAAATGTGAAAGGTTACAAATATAAAAAAAAAATGGAATTAATTGGCCGCAACGAAAAATATGTAACTTTCATGGCGCATTGAAAAATGAACAAGAAAAGGGTCGCCAACCTACTGGGCGAGACAATGTATTGTCGGACCACAGTAGGATTTTAAAGAGAAATTAAATTTTGTATATTAAAACAGTTAAAAAAAAAATTAAATTAATAAAGATTAAAGTTGATGTGCTTTGAGTCGTTGATAGTAGATGTACACCAAAACCTCGTGACAGTTGTCACATAACCATAATAATGAGGGATAACCTTGTACAAGACCGTTGCCCGTGCCTTATAAACTAAGGGGAGTTGATTTTTGAAAGGAAAAAAAATGAAAAAATACACGAGTCCATTGAAGATGGAACACGCAAAGAAAATAAGATGATAGTTAAGTGAAATTAAGTGGACTTTATTAAAAAAAAAAAAACAAAAAAATTAAGTTAATACGAGGCAAAAAACCGAACGGTCAAAAACCCTCGTTTACAAATTAAAGGGGACACAGAGAGAAAAAAAACAGATATTAATAAAAAAAATACTAGTTACACCTACACTTTTATTATTAGATAATACGATGAACGTCTTCGGGTACCCACAGGCTATTAATTGCGTCATTACCACTAAGCACGGTGGGTATACGCCCCAAGTAGGCGACTGGTTTTAGGCAGTTAGGCTTGCAAGACGTTGGGACACACCGGAATAAAATGCACTACGTCACCACATTGTACCAATAATACATACATACATCTATGCGTCACCCAATATCATGTCATATAAATCCTATACAAAAAAAATCACAAAAAATATAGATATAACATGACAATTGGCCTCGTAACACGCCTGCCATGTTGAGGGACCTAAATAATAAAAAAAAGAAGGGCACCTAAAAAAGAATGTAATAAAAAAAAATTCACCACACGTGCTTATGGCACGGCGCACTAATAATAAAAAAACAAATTCCGGCTCAAAACATTAAAACAAAACTTATACGTTACCAGCCGCCCCTAAGGGCTAAAGATACTGGAGGCAGGTTTAACCGACGCCAATAAAAAAAATTACATTATACAAATTATAGTAGCGGATACTCACGAAAAAAATATATATAAAATTAAAATGTTGCAGCGCACACAACAACAAAAAACTCACGCTACGGACGAAAATTAGCGAACTAGTTCCGACGGATGTCTAATTTCCGACAAAACGTCCGGAAGTCCGTTGGCAACAACACGGCTAGCCTTTAGAGTAGGGGTCAAAAAAAACTAAATACCGGAGTAACTAAAGTGCCGGAAATGATTAAGAACAATTTAAATCATAAGGCGACAATGTATGCGGTGAGCAGTGCAAATGACGTTCAAAATAGGAAAGGAGATGAGTAAATGTACACACAAATGCCGTCCATGAACCGGTCCGAAGTAGTACACAGCTGACTATCTCGCGCTCGGCTCAACACAAATATATATAGAAATAGACAAAAAAATAAGTAGATACTTTTTGTCACGTTACAAACGTTTTCAAATTTTTAACTCTAGGAAATTTTAAGGAAACTAAAGTTTTTAATTTAAGATATCAACACGTGCGATTTTGAAAGGCCATTTATTGAAATATTTTTAATATTACAGTTTTAAATTTATTTTTAATTTTAATTAATATTAAACACAAGTGATACATTTTTATTATATGATACATATTTTCACTAAACATTACATCAAACATACATTAATGTAAATCAATATAAATATTTATGAAAAAATAAATATGAAAAAAATTATTTTAATGGAGTGTTACTATATTTTTATAAACTAAGAATAGATGTTACTTTGTTATTTTTTTTTCCCATTTTTGTGTATTCTGATTATAAGTCAAAACAAAAGATTTATATCCTTTATAATCATCGCCAAATCCTGCTATCATTTCTAAAACGAAATAAAATAGTAATATTATTATCAATACACGAGTAGTTAGAATTCTCAAAAATAAATAATGCCAACAAAAATTATAGAAGTTATCCGGATAAATCGGCGAGCATAATTCCCATTGGAAATCTTTAAATGCTAGAACAGTAATTTCAATATATTTAACCGCAAAATATTTCAAGTACCCTATTAAAAAAAATTTGTATTCCTAAATTAATTTTTTTCTCTTAAAATGCTAAACTCGGTAAGTTATCCTAACCAAATTGTAAGTTGACATTTTATAATAGTAAGCTGACAAATATATAAAAAAACGTATTTTTTTTTTTAATTTTTGTCAATAAGTAAAGTATAAGTAATAAAATATGTTAAGTAAAAAATATACTTGATTAGTTTGTAGGAACAGTTTATTATTTATGAAAATTGAATTATCACAACATAAAAAAAAATGTATTTCAATTAATATAACACTACCCTAAACATATTAAATCAAATTTAAATTAAAACATAAATTAAAAAATAAAGCAATAATGATAAAATTTTAGGAATAATTCATAACATGCAGCATTTATTATTGCAATATTGTAAAATATATAATAAAAATAATTAACAGTGTTATTTTTTAACGACAGTCACACAAGTTTTTTTTAAATAATAATTATGTTAAGAAAATTATTTTTAGTTTTTTTGTGTTAAATTAAAAAGTATCCGTAACGCCATGCTAAATTTTTATTCGTTAGTCAGATATTAATCACAACTCATTAATAAGTTATTAAGTTTCGTTAACTTATTCAGGTCATTCCTACATGGTAAAAAATAAGTGTCGTATATTTTTCGATTTATCCAGTTGTTAATTACTTTATAGAATCATCTTTTATAATTATTAGCGTTTTCGACTTTATTTTTTAAATAGCAAAATATATATTTGACTAGTTTGTTGACCAACAGGAAATATTAAAATTAAGAAAATGACAGGTCGACAACAACATTTAGGGCAGTAGGGCGAAAGTGATTAACATTTTTATTCCTAAGCAGGAGGAGAATTGCGGCCGAGGAATATCTAACTATAAACTTTGACGTATTTTGTTGTGTCTGGCAACACTGCTTGCACTACTGCGCACAGTAGTGATTTGATTGCGCTACCCACCGGGACAAGTAAAGGTTTACTGAGCGTTTTATTATATTTATTTTCGTCAACATTGTTAGCCCTTGCTACGTGGTTTTATGGTTCATCTTAGGCCATAGTCGTTTCTATTGACTAATCACCATTGTGATTCGCTGGGTTTTATTGATTCCACGCCCATGTGCATATCGTGTATACAATTCGGCACACTACATTGGTCGATTCAATAGCAGACAAGATCCGTCCATTAATATCGATACTGTAATTCAGTCTGCCATTCTGTAAATCGCCAGCCATCAAAGTCGATAGATAGATATAAATAAATGAAGTGGTGATTGTCCCTATATAATTATATTGTTTTTTCATATATTGTGCCTTGTATCATTTAGTGAACTCCACCATTACCGATTATATAATAATTTTTATTTGTATTTATTTTAATACATATGCCTTATTATTTTATTTTCTGCTAGTGTAAGTACTATTTTCAATTTATTATACAGACCGCCTTTATTTTACAAAAAACCGCGCACATAATTGCACCTAACCCGAAGTATAAACCGGGCGGTCGATTATACATTATATTTATAAATGGTAATATCTTCCAAAATACAAGTCAGACCAGTCAATTTTCTAGATAGATCATTTTTTTTTTTTCATAAATTATCTAAATATAAAGTTGCTATTTAATTAAATAAAGTTGACACGCTCATAAGTTATAAGGGATGGATTAAAAAAGTAATTAATAACTGATAAATCAAGAAATATATGAAACTAAAAATACCAAAAATTGATTTCTTAATATAATTATTAATTTAAGAGAAATCATGTGGCTATTGTTAACTAGTAAGAATCACCGTCCATTATAATGTACTCCTGACTTTCCAACTTACCCAGGTCATCCCTACATGCTTAAATACATACGCATGGTTAATCCAGTATACAGACTTTAATTAATATATAATAACAATGGTTCATATTTGTAATATTCTTAAGGAAAAATTATTAAGTATTTAGTAATACGATATTCAAATATTATCATCAAAAAAACGGATTAGTATGTTTGAAAACGTTTACATTAGTCAAATAGTGTTAAATGTTATAATATATACACCACTCATTATTCGATAATCTATATATCATTTTCCATTAGTCATCAAATTAAATATATATTATACATGTCAATCTATTAAACTATTCTGAGAAAAATGTATTGTAAATGTATATATATATAAAAATCTAATGTAAGGAATTCTTTAGTTGTGATAAATCATATATTTTAAGTAAAATAATATGTGATAACTAACACAATCGAGTAATTAAGAGATAATAGTAATAGGCCATGACACTTCATGCACATATAGATAAATTAAATTTAATATAAAAGTGCACAAAAACTGTCACCTGGTCTCACTTGTTGTTCACTTTATGATCTTTCAACAATTGCAAAAAGGGCCTTTACATACATTATAAACTCAAAAAAAAGTCAAAGTATACATATTATAAACCTTGCTTCCAACATCACGAAAGTAAACTTATATTTCTCAGAAGATTTATAAGGTTTAGAGTTAAGTATAATGAGTACATAAATTAAATAGAGAATCAGAAAAATTAAGTGATCACTAAAATATAGTATTGTTTAAATAAATAAAATCGATAACGTTTGTACGAAGTTAACCAGTCTCATCCAATTTTTGAGTGAGTTACCTGTGTGGACAATAGAATTAAAGACTCTTTTGCAATGATAGAGAAACAACTTGTGGTTTCTATACAACTCGAGGAATTTATTGACACGACTTAGCACAAGCTGAGATAACTACTAGTACGTGTAGCGTTATTGGTAGTGTGATAATTAATCACAATAATTTCTATGTCAAATTATTATTATATTAATAAATTATCAAACATCACTTTGTTTTTCTATATTTTACATCTTCTCATAAGACCCTTGTACTCATACCCTCAGAGAAAATTTTATTATATCATGTAATTCAATAAATACAAATTAACTCAATTATTCTTATGTTCATATAATACAACCATACATCTTTTTGATTCACTATATAAAAATAAAAATTAATGTAATAATAAATACTTCTTGTCCTTTTTTCTAATAAAAACATCATAAAAATGCCTTTTTAAATTAATTTTAATTATAAATTATTTTTTAAAATTAAAAATATATTTAAAATATTATTGATCAATTTTTATTATATATAAATTATTAATTTTCAGGAAAAAAATTATTTAACACAATAATCAAACGGCTTAAAATAAACATAAATTGGAATTGTTAAAAAATTGTATAAATATTTTTATTAATTTAAAAAATGTTATAATGATTACCTTTGTAATTACATTGATTTTGATCATTTGTATACTTTGTGATTATGTTGTTAATGCGATTTCTAAACAATGGACTTTTGAAAAAAATTCTACCTGCTTCTTCTTTAGAAATACTGTCATTCGAATTTTTTAAGGCGGACTCAATATAATTTTTGTCTTTTTTTGAATTAGACAATTTTAGAAAATCTGTCATAATTGCATAACCTAAGGAAATGCCAACAATTTCTGTTTTATAAAGAAATAGTATTTCGCTTCTGAACAAATAATTAGAAAAAAAATAAAAATCCAATATTTAAATCATCCGTTTAAAATAGGACTTATTTCCAATTTTCTCATACAAAACTTTATATTATGTTGAATAAAAATAAACAATTTTTTCATTGCCTATTATTATGATATGAAAATTTTTTATAGAAAAATAAAAATTTTATTTTTAGAATTTATTTAAATACATTAAATTATATTGAATCAAAAGATGTTAGAGTATTTCTAACAATAAAGTATGAACTTTAATAAGTTATACGCTGCATAACTCAATATTACTACACATCGGGTGGGAATAAGAAAAACAATTGCAGTATTTAAAACTAAAAGGTTTTACATTAAGTTTTTACAAAAGTGACATCGTTGGTTATTATTTAAAATTATTTACTTACTTTATTTACTTTAATTNTGACATCGTTGGTTATTATTTAAAATTATTTACTTACTTTATTTACTTTAATTAACTTTTGTATTCAAAAATTATTTAATAATCAATAATAATTTAAAAAAAAATTTACAGTGTAATTATAATTATACTGTATATTTTAATACATTTTAAATAAAGTTATGATAATTACTTTTGTATTTAAATTGATTTTCATTTTTTGTATATTTTGTAAATATCTCATTAATGTCTTCTTTAAGTAACATACAAAGCAATTCGTTATTAAAAAAAATGTCATATGCTTCTTCTTTTTTGACAGTGTCGTTTTTATTTATATCATTAATTTGGAAAAATTCATTGAAGTCTTGTTCGCTTAACATGAAACTTTGAAATATTATTTTAAATTCTGATGATAATGTTTTGTCTAAAAAAGTAAACATTTCTGTTAAATAGAGCATAAACTAACACTATTTCGCTTTTTAAAAAATTTAAGAATAATTATACTAAAATCTCAATATCTAACTTTTTGGTCATCCTGTTGATATAAGACTTATTTTCAATTTTTTACTAATTTTAAACTAATTCACGAAGGAAAATTTTTTTTTAAAGATTATTTGTACATTTTTAAAATTTATTACATTATAGTGTGACAACCTTAATTAGATATTGATTATTAACCAATTAAAACTTTTATTGCTTATTCTTCATTGAAATGAAAGATAATAATTTTAATTTATTTTAATTTTCAAATAACTACTTCAAAACCACACTAAAAAGTCATTTTATCACTCATAACCATTCTATGTTAAATAATAATAAATGCATTTTTTGACTGTATACAATTATAGAAAATCATTACTCATGGTAAACTAAAAATGTATTATTTTTTAGAATTCATTGAAATATCTGATACATATATTAAATTATTCGACTCAAAAAATGAAAACTAGAAAATTCTGTCAAGTTTTTTCAAAAGTGGATATGTTTGATTACTATTTAAAATTATTTAGCCTTTTATAATTTTCTGTAGAAATGAATTAATTTGAGTAATTATTTAATGAGATATAAAGAATCATAAGATTCTATGCATTTAAAAATAAATATAAAGAATAATTGTTTTCTAAATAGAAATGTTGTTTTTAAAAATTACATAAAAATCAGACAATTCTGCATTCAAATGTGTTGACAGTTGTCCAATTATATATAATAATAATTTTACTCTGAAAATAAATTACTGTTATCAAATGTTAATCAGCAACTCTATATAATAACATTGTAAAGTCTAGCGTTTATATAAATTTATAAAATAAAATTTTTATTCAAAATTGATATACATATAATAAATATACCAAGTGCTTCTAATATTCTAGTAAGTCGTA
>NW_026099890.1:0-14791 GCF_025091365.1 Daktulosphaira vitifoliae | reverse complement strand
AAAACACATCATAGTAAAATTAATACCTTCTCCACTTCGCATCGAAGCTAAAATATAACTAATGACTTAAAAGATATATAAATTATTATGCACTGCGGAGATTATTTATTATAAAAGTCATTTAATTTTGTATATAGGAATATTTTTTCAAATCTTTATTTCATTATTAAACGTACATAAAAGATTATATACATTATTTTGTATTTTATACTTTTTTTGTTTGTTGGTTTTTTATTTTTATTATTTTGTTTTTTATTATAAGATCACATTATTTATCGTACTANTTTTTATTATTTTGTTTTTTATTATAAGATCACATTATTTATCGTACTACGCTTGTGTTTTTGTTATCTGCTACATTTTATTTTTAATTTGATAATTTTATAAATGTGTGTTAAATTAAATCATTATATGATTTTATTCCGATGTTAGCATCCTTTAATTTTCATATAAGCTTCGATGCGAAGAAGAAGGTTTTGATGTGGTGTGTTTATTTTATGTTTGCCAATAAAAATTCTTAGCTCTAATTAGACTTATTTCAATAAATAATACGTCATGAACTCGATTTTCATCTAGCTAAACCAGTTGTCACTAAAAATTGTAAAAAAACCCCTCAATTTTAGAAATTTAGAAAAATATCTCAATATTACTCTTATGTAAAAAACGACATTTTCAAAAATATTTTCTGAGTTTTAAAACTGCTATAAACTTTTTTAGCTTCGATGCGAAGCTGAGAAGGTATTAATTTTACTATGATGTGTTTTTTTTTTTTTTATGTCTCTTGCCACTTTTTCTCAGCTCTCACTAGACCGATTTCTTTCAAAAATACGTAAAAAGTTCACAAATCGTATCTAGTTGAAGACATTACCCTTAAAAATTGAAAAAATTTCCCTCGTTCCCCGCAAATAGGGGAAATATTCAAAAAAATTACAAATTTAAAAATCGCTAATTTTCAACATGTTTCAATTTTTTTTCTTAAAACTTCCATAATTTTTTTAAAAATTAACAAATTAACATATGTTTTTTTTTATACTAAAACCTTAGATATTTCNAAAAATGTATATTTTAGCACAATTTTTTTTTTCTAAATACATTATAAGTACATCTTTCATTTAACATACTTTTTATTAAAATTGGACAATTTCCCCATATATAGGGGGCGTTCAAAACTTGAAATATTGTATAAAAAATAGAACTATTTCAACTTAACTTTTGAAAGTTTTCTGGAAATACTGCGTCCTTTAAACATATAAAATTAAAATTATATAAAATTAAAGCTTATTTTATGTACTATAAAATGAAAAAAAAAAATTTGTCCCGACACTTTATCTTCTACATTTAAACGGCTGCCGTAGTTAAAAAAACACTATTTTTTGTTACAATTTTCGATTTTAAATGTTCAACTTAAAAATGCTATAACTTTTTGAAAAATGTATATTTTAGCACAATTTTTTTTTTCTAAATACATTATAAGTACATCTTTCATTTAACATACTTTTTATTAAAATTGGACAATTTCCCCATATATAGGGGGCGTTCAAAACTTGAAATATTGTATAAAAAATAGAACTATTTCAACTTAACTTTTGAAAGTTTTCTGGAAATACTGCGTCCTTTAAACATATAAAATTAAAATTATATAAAATTAAAGCTTATTTTATGTACTATAAAATGAAAAAAAAAATTTGTCCCGACGACCTATCTTCTATGCGCAAATGGCTACCGTATTCAAAAATATGCTATTTTTCTATTAAAATTCTAGGTTTTGTATTTTATTTTATTTTAAAATATCTTATTAGGAGAATATATTGACTTTCATGAATATTATATAATTTAATTGACATAGAATAAAGGTCATAAGACATAAGAAATTAAACTTATTAAATTTTTTTTACTTTTTTATTTTCATACTAAATTTAATAATTATAATTAGTATTTATTCATATATTATATTTTAAAATCAAAGAACTACTAATTAGGATATAATCAAAGAAATAAGAGTTGATATTGCTTTTGGAATAATCCACCAATTTCTCTAAATGAAACTCTATCTACAGATTTGCATCGAAGCGTTTCTTATGATAGTGATTTTAATCACTGTCAAATATCATCTATACTTGTTCCATCTATGCCTTGTCTACACTGTGCCTCGACCCCACTATGCTACCGTTTTTTTAAATCACTTATCTAATAGAAATTTTATCACAGTAAATTAAAGATTATATGCTTTTTTTGTACGCTTTTTATGAAAATTCAAGNTATATGCTTTTTTTGTACGCTTTTTATGAAAATTCAAGTAATAACATGTTCCGGAACTTGTGCCCTATTTTCACTTATACACCAAACAACATTTCTTAAGAAGTACTACAATGTAAAAAAAGCAACCAACTATTGTTCTACAATAAAATATTGGCTGTCAATGTAAAAAAAATAAATCTTTTTGCGAAAATAATTCTTTTAATTTTTGAAGGTATCAGCAAAAAGAAACGAATTTTTTTCTAAAAAAATACTTCAATTTCAATTATGTTCTATTATGGGTGTCTTGTACTTCATATTTCCGTATGACTGTAATTAATTGTTTAGCAGAAAAGTTTAGACTAAACGATTATAGACATTTTCAATGCATATCTTATACTTGTCCCAACTGTGTCGTGACCACAGTAATTTAACACAATAATTATTTTAGCATAAAACAATTTTTGGCCAAAAACCTGCATACGTCTATTTTAAAAATTTTACATGATATGAATAAAACATAAATATTATTATTTCAATATTATATTACATAATCATTTAATTAATACAAGGGTGTGTCAGGGATTTTGTCATGGGAGAGAATAGATAAGAGATTATTCTACTCTATCTCCAATTGTATTTTCAACACCTTTTGATAATCTATTCTTCATATTTGTTCCGTTCACAAGTATCACTCAATATTTTCGAAGTAAATTCATACACTGCGATTCTACGGATTTTGTTTTTTATAGCATCGCACAAGTACTAACTTTTCTATTGAATGTGTGCCATAGATTGAATTAATGTTGACATGAAACATTCGTATTAATAATGTTATTAGTTTCATTCGTTGATAGAACTTGCAACGCCGTCTTGCAATAAGTGTGCAAGAGTAGGCTATGTGTGCACACAATTCCTTGATGAATGACAGAATTCTGTTGTTGTTTACATTACTTCTTTCTTTGGTATTTGCTTTTTCTTGAATATACTTTTGTCGTGACAGTAGCCAAATTGAAAATCCCTCTGGCCTATTTTGCAGTTTTGAACTTTGAAGTATTGCTTGTGCTCGTGATAAACAGAAAAACGTCGACCAGAATTATCATTCTGAGCGACAAAATACCATTTGCGACACGAACATTTTTTTAAGTAAATGCTTCGGGCGTCACAGTCAGCATAGTAATGTGTACATTATATTTTTGGAACTGACGTAATTAAAAAATTAACATTAAACTTAAATTAGACATATTTTTTGTGAGCATCACAGTTTTTGGTATTTTACACAATGGTGACCTAATTACTAAAATATAAATGTAAGTTTATAGTGATTGTAATCGTATAGAATGAGATTTATAAATCTTATGAATAACTAAAACATAAGAATTTACCCTCTTAATATTTAATAAAAATTAATTTTAAAACAGTGGTGTGTCTAGAGGGTAATCTGGGTAGGCTTTGACCTGCCCTGTTTTCGGGGTAAGGTTTAGGTACGGACTACTTAAAAATTACCCTTAAAGTGATGTAGCCCTAGTACTAAAGGTTTAGATTATAATAATTAAATTGGACTTGTTCTAAATTTTGTTCCTGATCCAGAATTTTCAAAAAGTTTTTGTCGAAAATCAAAAGTTGGACTTTGTACAAATTCCATTTAATTATTTAGGTTTTCATTAAATAATTAAAGCGTGATCATAAACATGACCTTTAGTGTTATGAACAATAATCTTTTTTCTTTTTTATTAATATATAATTTTTTTGATACTATTTATCATAAATTTAATGAAAGTAAACATAGTTTTTCCATTGGCATATGGAAAAGTTATTATATATACATCGAATATAATATTTACATTATTTAATAGTTACATTTTAATAAAATAGTTTTTTTAGTACCTACGTTATTTTAAAAGATTTATTAGTTCTTATTAATTCTATTATTCAGTTAAACTATTCGGTGTAATTCAATAGTAGAGTATCTCCATCGAGTAAAAATTTACATAATGTTATATTTTTATTTACACGTTCAAAGAGCATTAAAATTATAGTTACTTATAATAATTGAATGAAAAAAATGTTATTAAGCGTAAGTATTTATTGCTAATTTCGTCTGTTAAAATTGAATCCCCCTTGTAGTCAGGTAAAGGGTCAGATTAATAAAAAAAATATACCAAATGATAGGTAAAGACATCAAGCATCAATAAAAAAAAATTATATTGATTTGTTCATTTTTGAAAAAGTTATGGTAGTTTTAAGTAAAAAAATATTGAAAAAATTTCGAAAATTAGCGTTTATTAAATTTGTAATTTTTTTGGAGGTTTTTTCCATTTATGGGAATTAGGGATATTTTTTCAATTTTTAAGGGTAATGTATTCGACTAGATACGATTTGTGATCTTTTGACGTATCGTTGAAAGAAATCGGTTCGATGAGATCTGAGAAAAAGTGGTAACAGACACAAAAGAAAACACATCATAGTAAAACCAATACCTTCTTAGCTTTGCATCGAAGCTAAAATTTCATTTTGAATATTTTTTTTAATCAAAAAAAATATTGTGAGTATTTCATGTGAGTTAAATTATGCTGTACATTTTATTGTGATTTTTTTAATCGGCTCTAATAATAAAACCAAAAGTGTCAAAATTAACATTATTATATTAAGACAATAAAGCGTTTCTTTAACAATGAAGATTCAATCCTTGTAATACTTTATACCAATGGTGGTTTTTTTAATAGGAATACGATTTAGTGTGTAATATATTAAATGAAAATATTGAATTACTGTTGTATGATTTTTATGTAACATAACCGAAAAATACCATGCGTTTTTATTGTTATTTTTTACCAATACTTCAGTCATGTTATATTTTACTATGTATTATTTGGGTAATTTTTTACGAATTTATAAAAGATTATTATAATTAAATAAAAAATTTTAACAAGTCTAATTTTCTTTTAGGTGTTATATAAATAATATAACTAGTTATATTAGATATAAATAAATTATATATAACTTAGATAATAATAAATAATAAATAATAATAAATTAGATATAACTAGTTATATTAGTATTCATAAATTAATAATTAAATTTATAATTTATGATTCATATTCTCGAAAGAAAATATAACTTAATAAAATAACATCTACACATACAAGAAATTTTTAATATTAACACTTGGAATTAGTTCTTTTAGTTTTATTTATCATTTAATTTTGAACTATACAATTATTTAAATAATAGGTTAATTTTCATGTAATTAAAATTACTTAAAACAAGGTGACTGAATATTGGTAGTATTTTAAAAGAATTTCATGATTTGTTAAAATATGATAAGCAAATAAAATTTAGTTCCTTGGAGATTTATATTAAATAAAAGGGTATTTGAAAAATAGTATTTTAGTTTATTATAATAGTTTTAGGAATATTACATTATGGAATATTACCTAATTCTTACTTAGTCTCACCATGTTAAAACTCTTTAGGGTTAACAATCATATAACATTATATCAATATGTTTTGATATTAAGAGAATATTGTTCTCTAGGACAACTGAGAATCCGTAATATATTGTAATAGAATAAGTCTAAAGATTTAAGTATGATTTATGATTCAAAATGACCATTAAATAATTACACTATTGATATATTATAGCAACATTGTTTGTAAACTTTCTATTAAATTATAATTATTATGTTACATACTTAAAAACGATAAGTTTTAAGGATAATAAATAAATCATACTTAGATTTTGTTATAATTATTTAGTAATAATTTTATTATACGAACAAGACTTTTATTTACATTTACAGTAAACATAGTTTTCAGAACGTCTTTAATTCAAAAAGTTTTTATAGTTAGTAAAATATTCATCTACTATTACTGATCATTTCACATTGTAGTACAGTATTTAATTAAAAATAAAAGTATTTTACAAACTACAAATTCATATATGTATTGGTTTGAACAAGCATGCATTATATATATGATCTGAAACATTTTGATTAAAATCCGTTGTGTCTGTTGGGTCTGCTTAAAGCCAGTGAACGATAAAATCCTCTCTTCATTTCATATTTCTTTTATTATGAGCTTTATATAGAACTTGGAATATTTTGTCTACTGTACATTCAGTAACTCGATGTATAATATGTATAGATTTATCGGTGTAGGACAATCCAATACTGTCGTTAATATAGTTTCTAAAAAACACCCTAAGGAGTAATTTTTCTATTGAATATAAAAAGCCCAACGACCAGATACTAAAATATCACATAAATGATTAAACTTTATATATGTATTATATATTGAATTATTAAGATTTTATAAAATACAATTTTTTAAAAGTTAAGCTCTTTCGAGGTAAATTAATTTTATTTTCCTTTTTTCCTTTTAAAAGAATGCAATAAAGTAACATGTATATTTTATGAGTTATTGATCTACGAATAAATGTTATATACTTGTAGTATTATATAGTTAATACTTTAAAACACATTCTCTGTTTTATTTATTAAGTATAAAAAATTTTATTAACTATAAATCTAAGAATTTATCTTATACGACATCAATCACCTTAAAAATAAATACCTCGATGGTATTTATTAAGTATCGGATCGATACTTCTATTGTTCTCTCTAGGCTATTTCATACAAAATAACGTGCAAATAATTAACACTAATATTTGAATTTGTTTTTTTCATTAATCTTGATTTTTTTTTTGATTTGTTTTTTGAATTTGAATTTGTTTTGATATAGATTTACTGAAATTACTTAGATTTTTCTAAAATTGCAAATGACAAAAACTGTTATAGGAAATACTATTTTTTCTAAAAATTATTCAATACTCTACATTATTATCTTAGAGTGAAATACATTTGACAGAAGAACTTTTCAATTGAGATAATAAAATTTAATTGTTTTTTTTTTATTTCAAAAAGTTCTTAAACGTCTAATTTTTATGTATTTATGTATTACGTTTGAAATCAGTACATTTTTTACTCGTAGTCTTGTAAAGGTTGAGATAATTGGATTCAAATCTATAATTTTTTATTATATGGTAATAATTGATATTATTCGTTATTTAAGTTGACCGTTTGACAGGAAAAAGTTTTAAACTTAAACTTTATGTTATGTTTTTAATACCCATCAAGGATTTTCAATAACTCAGTTAAAACTTTTTTCATAGGACACTGAATGATATTTTTGTCCTGAAATTGATCGTTTTTTAGTTTCGTATTATTTTTATGTTATATTATATGTTAAATAAAGTATGTCAAAGACTCATAAAATTGCGTTATAAATTTTTTTTCAATAAATTGAAAAAAAAATCAATACATTAAGATTTAGCATGTGGACACCAATATAAATGATATTTGAAAGTGATTAACATCACTATCATAAAATCTTTTGATCTAACAAATTCCAAAAAAAATTAATATGGGTTTTGATATGTCAGACGTCCCGGAACGTTTTCAAAAATTGAAAACTACATTTTTTACTGTGGTTGGGTTTTACTATGTTTCACATAGTAGCACAATTGTCGGAAAGAATTTTTTAAATACTATAATACATATCAAAAGCTTTAATTTGGTAGGTTAAAAGATATTAGACGTTTCAAAACATTTTCATTGTTAATAAATTTTCAAAAAATGTAGATCTAGCAATATTTTTAAGTTACAGAAAATTTTAATTTTAGAAAAAAAAAATATCTGAATTTGTCAATTTTGACGGATATCCAATTTCGAGATATTTTTTAAATATTATAAATTGAAGGAATTTTCTTCAAGTTTTGCGAATTATAAGTTAAACTAGATTAAAATAGGTGTTTTTTGACGCATAAATCTATAAAATTGTGGAGTTCAACATTTCTATGGACAAACACATCATGGTAATATTAATATCTTCTCAGCTTTAGCGTCGAAGCTAATAGAATTTTGAATTTTACTTAATTGCGTGTTCTTTTTAAATTAGTAAAAGTATTTAATTGAAAAAATTCAATAAACTGATATCGATTAAAAAGTTGTAATTTAAAATTCATACGTTTACATGAATTTGACAAATTTCCATTATCATCATAATTTATAATTGTAACCTTTGATTTATGAAATTACAATAACTTTTCTGGCAGATTACTATATCCTCTATTATTTTGGTCTTACCACGTACTAAGCCTTTTGACTTATGACAGCAAACCATTCCGTACGATTATTCAATTCATACAAAACATGTATGGTGCTTATTTGAATTTACACTCGGGTTTGTATTACTGACAACGACAATGACACGGCGCATTTTACTTGGATTGTCTTGGATAGCGGAAACGTTCAGGTTTAATGTGTGGGCAAAAAGAGCTTTGGTGTTGTGTAAATCAAAGACATAACAGCATATTGGAGTATTTCGTTTAGCGTTTTGCGTTCTGTGGTTGAATATGAAGATTATTTTAGCTCACGTAAATTATTATTTTAAGTGTAAGCGACTGGAATTTTGGTAAATAGATCATTCCAGTGTATATGAAATAATTGGGGTATAACTATGTGTGTTATACATTAATAGTAAAACTTTGTAAAAAATTACACTTACATATAAATTTTTCAAAACAAGTGGTGTAGAGTTTAAACTGACACAAAAATACTGAGAAATTAAAATAAATTATAAATGTAGTTGAAGTATTTTTTATGTTAAGAATTATTGTATAATTTGTTTGAAAAGTTTTTTTATGATAAATGAAATAAATAATTTAAGTATTCATTAAAAATAGTAGTGTTAATTTACATCGAAAAATACAAAATGGGAAATTTTTGTTAATTTTATATTCTTATTCATACAGCAAATTCTTTGGTAAACAAATTCATTTAATTATTGTTTGCCTGCCCCTAAGATTTAATTCAAAGTTGTGTCAGAACTGATTTTAGATAATCGTAAACACAAAACAGCTGAAAAGAAGTATATTTTTTATTTTTATTGTGTCTGGATGTTATACATTGCCTGCGGTCTCTTAAGTCTTATAACTTTGAAGGACAATGATGTACGAGCTCATTATAACTTCATTTCAAACTGTAAATCGTCTTTTCAAATGAAAAACGAATAGAAAAGAACGGTTTTATTAATCTTGAACTTATCTCCTCCTACAGCTAGTGTACTTAAATTACAATTAAATTGTTAAAATAAAATAAGAATAAAAAGGTTACTACGATCAAACTTGTGAGCTTAGCATAATATGAGTTTTTAAAATTTTTAAACAACATAAATAAACATTTTTTTCGAATGTTTTAGTAATTTGAAGTTCAGTAATAATGGATTCGTTACAATTTATTATTCAGTTTTGCTCAACTCCACAAATAATTGAAAAAAATTAAAAAACTTTCGATATTTGTTATACTTAATTTAAAAAATAATTCTTATTCTTAAATTGAAGTTTAAAAAAAATACGATCTTATACATTTATTGTACGAGATATTTTCTATTTTATTTTATTTTAACTTATGAATACAATTTTTATTTGTTGTGAAAATTATAACTTGATATTGAACATAAAAAAAAATTATGGGTTATAAATTATATTAATTTATTATATTAATTAAATTATATAAATTATATTTAACATAGTAAACTTTATTTATAACGTTCTCGTTTAATAATTGGATATTTTTAAGTTTAGCGAAATTTTGTGTGCATTTTTTAGTTAATTATATTATTTGAATGCTCATTAAAATTGAATGAACGCAGCGCCCGGAGGTACTCACTCGGGTTCGTTGTTGTATTTTGTCTTAAGTCAGGCTATCTCGAGGAAAAAGAATAAGGCGAGTGGACTGTATGAATGAATGTAAAATGAATTTTGAAAACATATAACAATTAAATGCATTATACATGAATCGTAAAATCTTATATATACACCAATGTGGACAAGGGGGGACACTTAATACTATTGCCACAATGGCGCTGATATAAACAAGTAATGGAATACAAATGTCAATAAATCTTAAAATGAAGATGAGCAAGTATTATACTTATCGGATCATTGTAACGGATGATGATAATGTTGAATATCGAGTGGATCAATTGAAGTCGAATGCAATTTGCTGACCAACGTGTACTATATGCCGTAAATGGTACTGTGATGTATCTCAGTAAACAAATAGACCCAAAGGCGATATACTGAGAGCGCACAAGGATACGATAATAGTAAAGGTGATATTTCACTTTTTGCAACAAACAAAAAACAAAACTATGGGCTTTCAAGTGTCATAGAGCTAAAAAGTGCTAAGATGGCGGTGACAATGCAAACAGAGAGAGAACACGACGATAGCATAAGTTATCACAACACACAATTCTACAACAGCACATAAGACCAATGTGTATCCAACAAAAATTAAAGTTTTCTCTTCAAAACAGAAGAGACCACTAACAATTTCATTACATAAAAATTAATAATGCTCTTGAATAACTTTATGTTAGATCATATTACTTAAGCTCATAATACAAGAAAGTATTTAGAACTACTTCCAGTAGTAGTAACTCAGAAAACTTATTTTTTTTTAACACAGTATACGTGTATGAGATAATTTTTTGTTTTTGCTTAATTTAGTGTTATTAATTTATTAAATGACGCATGACTATGTACTCATATGTTATTAACTGATTATTTTTCATTAAAATTTATATCTATTTTAAATTATAGATAAATGTATTTCTAATTAAAAAGTAATTCCTACTAAGGTTTCATACCTTAACGCTTTTAAATATCTTTTATAAATTACAGAATTTTCACAAAGTTAATTTAATCAAGTTAAAATGAGCTATAAAAGAACTATTAGCGCTTTAAGTGCTTATGTTTTTAATAGGTTAGTTGTTAAATCATAAGTGCTAGTTTTTAGACGGATCGTTTGACGAAACACCACTTAAAATGTTTGATAAACTAGTCTGATTATGCAAATTTTAGACACGTAAAATACAATTCAGCATTTTTTAATGTTTGTACAATTAAACAATTTACGTTACACACTCAAGGGAGCTAAATTTGTGTCAAAAGATAATTGTCATTTTAACGTGTACTGCATGTAGAAGTTACTGCGCCTCATTATTTTTTAATAATGATTTTAATGTCTGAAATAATATCACTGTAGTGTAGCAGTACAAATAATATTAATTTTAAAATGATTAATGACCCGTTCGTGTTTTGATTTATAAAAACAAACCACCGTATTTCATTGCATTCCACCGACCGACTGAATCGTACCATATATGCCATGGTGAAATTTATAACATGTTTACAAAATTTAATTTCATCTAAAGTCGATTGAAATCTTCATCTGTGAATTAAAAAAACAATTTTTTCGATAGAAAAAAATAAATGAACGTTGATAGTAATTGTAATCAATAGTTTACTTTTTTTATTTAATAAATATTACTTACGGCTCAAATTTAATTAAAAAATAAGCTAACATATCGTTGTCAATAGCTACGCGCATGAAAAATAACGTTACTAGCTACGCAAATAAAAAAATGAACACTCAATGTTAATTTTTTATAGTGCGATTAATGTGTATCCATACTTTCCATGTAATGAATTTCATAAATAAAAAGTTCGCAAGCGTGAAATGTCTTTTATGGAGCTTTTTGAAGTTGAATAATAATGTACTAAAATCAAAATATTTCGAAGAGATATTAATAAATTTATCCATTAGCAAATATATTATCACCCGAAATGAGAAAGTAGCTCAACGATTTTATTATACTAAGGCGTTTATAAATTTAAGCACACGAAAGGCCCCTTACGTTGCTTACATTACGCGTCACGTGCGAACTAACAGCACTGGTTTGAAAACACATCTGATTTAGTGAGTAGACGTTCATGACTAACATAAACTGTAATGATATATGCTTGAAATAAACCTTATTATTTAAACAATTATCTAGTGTTACAACTTTAAGAATTATAATTTTATACGAAAATAATTGTATTACATCTGACAATATGCGTCATGAAAACGTATTATAAAAAAATAAACACAGAGAAATATTCTAGAAACTCAAACAATAAGTATGTATAATGTAATTATTCTATATTATTAATGATACATTTTATCATCATCTAATTAAACTCCGGATAAATTATAAATCTATACAAGATAGACATAATCAAATATAAGTTAAGAACTAAGCAAAAAATAAGACATTTTATTACTCTTACCTATTTATTATTTATTAAGTCAAATTTAATAAATCAACATAATATTTTACTAATTAACCAAGAAGAGTTGACAATAACAATACTTAATTTACTTAATTACGCTCGATATTTCATTTGAACCATGAGTTTAATTAAAACAAGTAATAAGTAATGGATGTTTTTTCGTAAAAAAATAAATAAGTGTACAAAGGGTTCAAATAATTTTTGTATACAACTCTATTCATTAGACTTAAACAAATCGGTTTTCAGACGTTTCCCCTAATTAAAATACTGAATATTATTATTTTTTATTTGAGTTGTTAACCAGAAGGTATATTTTATCCCCTATACAATATTTCTTTGGGGTTATATGAATATAATTTTCAAGAAGATGTTACAAAAAATAACAATTATTTTAATTAAATCAACCATGGTTGTAAAGACATCGACAAATTCAACTAACTTTAACTGTATGAAATAAATTTTTGCAAAATATACAAAAATAAAATAAAATACATATTCATAATAATTCATATTTATTTATATTATTCATAATTTAAATAATTAGAGATAATTCAACTACTATACCCTATCTCTGTTCAGTTAAAAATTGGGTTTTACTAGTTATAACTAGCAAAATAATCAAATCTAAATTGATTTATAATAAATTCACTAAAAGCCTATTTATGTATTTCTAACGTGTAGATGTTTTTGTCTGAATAAATAATCATTTTTATAATCGGATAACTTTAATGCATTATCTCAGAAAGAAAGGTTTAATGTTTTTATATTATATACTTTAGAATGATAATAAAATTTGATAACATTAGCAATACGATTTAATGCCAAATTTATCAAATTTGTAGATTGAAAAAAAATCATGACATATGAATTAAAGTAAAATCATATCTTGTTGAATGCTAAAATGGAAAGATTATAAAATAATCTGTCGTACGACTTATAATACTACGTTTTAATATTTATAATATTATTCAATAATTCAATGAGAGGGAATTAATAATAAGCAAAAAAAATTGTTAAAACTAGTGTAGAATTGATACTGAGAAATTTTACTTTAGGCATTTATTTTTAATTTTAGTTTTATGAACTTATTATCGGTTGAACGATATTAGCNTTAGTTTTATGAACTTATTATCGGCTGAACGATATTAGCAAAATCATTTGTTATTTTTGTCAGATCTTCCAGTTCAATAAACATGCTGTATCTAATATGTGTGTCTGATATTTTTCCGCAGAAAGAGAATGTGATGAATTACCGAATCCCGAACATGGCGTAGTGATAATGACCGGAAGACTCTTTAGTGACAAGGCTACTTATAGCTGTGAAATAGGTTACCAGCTAATAGGTCGTGACCATAGGACGTGCCATGCTTCTGGTACGTGGTCAGGCTCGGATCCGTATTGTAAACAAAGTGGTAAGTAGTAAGTTAAAATAGTTGTTAAAAAGGATAAATGACTTTTTATATCTTACCGTAATCTCCTGAATAGTATTTTGCAAATCCCCTCCTGTAATCGAAAATGCAATAAACAATGCCTTTCCCGATCAATTAACTTACGATGTCGGAGCTGAAGTTGAATATCGGTGCGAAAATGGATTTATGATGAGAGGGTTTGCAAAAGCTAAGTGTTTGGCGATGGATATTTCTGCTTCGTGGTATGGTCCTGAAGTAACATGCGAACGTAAGTACTTTTAAGAACTTTTATAGTATACTCATGGGAAGATTTAAATGTATTTTCTTAACTAGACTATAAGGTTTAAAAGTACATTATAATAATATTAAATTAGACCAAATTATTTGGTTATATACAGAGTGGCCCAGCACTCACTGACAACTTAAATAACTTTTGATGCAGTTAATATTTTTAGCTGATTTTTTTTTGTTTAAATAATAGTTATACGTTAGATCTATAGCTATATCTCAATAATTATTTNTTAATTTTTTTACATTTTATTAAAAATATTAATTATTTTTAAATTTTAAATAAAATGTAAAAAAAAATCTAAGATAGCTATTTTGTAGAGTAGAATTTAAGAAAAATTTTAGTAAAAAATATCTTATTAACATTCAGTAGTAAATATTCTGTAGCATTTTAAAGTTTGTGAAAATTTGAATTTTCATGTATTATTTTACGGTATTAAACATTGAAATACGTGTTGAGAAAAGGACAGAAGAAAACACTATCTTTTCATGATTACTATAATTTGGAGGTGTGTAACTTTTTCCATGAAAATGACCTATACTTTTGAATGAAAGTGATAAGTTATAATTGCCTTATCAAATTTCTTATCATGGTATTAATGCCAAGTTTGTAATGTTTAATACCGTAAAATAATACATGAAAATTCAAATTTTCACAAACTTTAAAATGCTACAGAAT
>NW_026099889.1:13333-14806 GCF_025091365.1 Daktulosphaira vitifoliae | reverse complement strand
TTCACTGTGAGGTTGGGGTTTAACAAATGTTTGTTTGTTATAGAATTTCGCAATTGTAGCGAGAGAACCAGCCATTCTTAAGATATACAAATATCGACTTAACACATTACCAACAAGTTAAAGTAACGTCTGTTTATATAGAAAATCTTATAACGATTATAGCGCTATGCTTACACCACGGTGAAGTTATTAACTAATTTAAACCCAATAGCAATTAATAGTCTAATTTTCGCCGTTAGATATGATACAAACAGTTGTAAACACAAGCAGACGGGGTTCAAACAGGATGAACAGGGATTTGAACGCGTTCAGACAGGTTTTAACATGTTCAGACTTGTTGTATCGAGATTATACGATTCCAGGACATGCTGTTCGGTAAACCGACACAGTGTCCCTACTACTTTTATAAACAGCCTACTACATGCCATACATAGTACAACCTGCTAAAAATACCATAGCGTATAGTAAATTTGCTATTTAATGTGTAAAACTCTTCTTTGCACTGCTTAGTACTATAGACTTTTATTTAATATTCATTATACACAAAGGCATAAAGTTTAAATAAATATGACAAAATTGTATAAAATAAAAAAAATAGTATATTTTATTGAATTTTAAATCTTACAAGTTTATGATACTAAGTTTTTTTAATTTTTTTATATAAATAAGTTTAAAAAACAAGGAAAAATATTAACAAATTACTGAAAATCAAACAAATATGCATTTCCACTTTTGCCTCTATATAATAAATGTAATTTGTTGTCATCATTGTTGATATTGTAAGCTTCGATTTCTTCATTAGTTAATTTCAATCTCGGGATAAACACATTCATATTGTTGAATAGACAACCAACAACGACAACCCCATTTCGTGTGCTTGTATTTTTCATAGATATGATTTTGTATGGCGTGTGTTCCTCCAAATCACTTAATTTTGAATATCTTTTTAATGCACTCTGATCGTTCAACTGTTTCTTTAATTGCTCCATTCTAAAATAAAAAATTAATAAATATTTAACAACTCTAAACATAACTAGTAACCAAAGTCAGTAGAAAATAGTTTAAATGAAAAATATATATAAATGTATTACTTACTTTATTTTATATCAAAAGTCTTAGAAATTCTTTANTATAAATGTATTACTTACTTTATTTTATATCAAAAGTCATAGAAATTCTTTAGGACAACAAATAGAAATAAACAAGCAAATGGTTTTTGGTTTTTAATCGCTTTAGAAAACATAATGAGTGAATGATCCTGAAATTGATGTGCCGTTCTTTTATAGGGGTCAAAGATCTTGTTTAGACAAGTTTTGGTTGGTTTAAACAGGTACAACACAAACAATGTCGGAAATATGCTTACCTAAGCGTCTGGTAGACTGTAATAAAATTCCATAACGACAAACGTTGCCATTGTTCTCATAAAACGCGTAGGCGTGAAAAAAGACAACGTTGCCATTTTTCTCATAAAAT